>NC_137669.1:20363161-20515481 GCF_963422515.1 Blennius ocellaris
TTTTTTTTTTTTTTTTTTTTTTTTTTTTTTTTTTTTTTTTTTTTTTTTTTTTTTTTTTTTTTTTTTTTTTTTATTTTTTTTTTTTTTTTTTTTTTTTTTTTTATTCTTTTTTTTTTTTTTTTTTTTTTTTTTTTTTTTTTTTTTATCTTTTTTTTTTTTTATTTTTTTTTTTTCTTTTTTTTTTATTTTTTTTTTTTTTTTTTTTTTTTTTTTTTTTATTTATTTTTTTTTTTTTCTTTTTATTTTTTTTTTCTTTTTTTTTTTTTTTCTTTTATCTTTTTTTTTTTTTCTATTTTTTTATTTTTTTTTTTTTTTTTTTTATTTTTTTTTTTTTGTTTTTTTTATTTTTTATTTTTTTTATAATTTTTTTTTTTTTTTTTTTTTTTTTTTTTTATATTTTTTCTTTTACTCTTTTTTTTTTTTATTTTTTTTTTTTATTTTATATTTTTTTTTTTTAATTTTTTTTTTATTTTATCTTTTTTTTTTTTTTTTTTTTTTTTAATTTTTTTTTTTTTTTTTTTTTTTTTTTTTTTTCTTTTTTATTTTTTTTTTATTTTTTTATTCTTTTTTTTTTTTATTTTTTATTTTTTTTTTTTTTTTTTATTTTTTTTTTTTTTTTATTTTTTTTTTTTTTTTTATATCAAATAGCTTTTAACATCAGTTTCTGAACAATTTATTATCAAGTGATTGATGTGACGACAAAAGCTTTGAATTTATTCTCAAATTACTTTTTGTGGGGTTACAAAATACAATGACTGGTTTATTCGTCATCAAACCATCAATTTTCCTTTTTTTCTTTGAAACAGATAAAAATCCTCCTTTCAATCCTCCATTGCGCCGCGTCGTTTTGCGTTCAGTGGCAACATCAAACTTATAAAGGTTGGCTTTTAAAGCATGATGATTGAAGCGATTGATATATATATATATATATATATATATATATAAGATGGAACTTTATGAACCGGGATTGAACAGTGAATCGAGCGTTTTCCTTATAAGAACCTCCAATCCAACCACCGAGAAAATAGTTTTAAAAAATCGCAAAGGAGACTAATACAAATTTGTATGCAGATTTTTATTTTTTATTTTTTACAATTCAAAGATATGTGGACATTAAATAACAGGTGCAACAGCTATATGAGAAGTATTTTGGATATTTCACTGTATTTTGCACCAGAATGCTTCATTAAAATTGAGATGAAGAAAAAAGAAGATGATAGTTGAGGTACATATGGCTTCTGAATCAAAATGTGTTTGAAATCACTGGTATAGAGAGAAAAGAAGTAAAACTCAAAATCTCTGATTGGCTAAAACATTATAGTAAAGCCACTGTCACGTAAGGAGGTCCTCGAAAAGCTCTGGGCTTTTTCCCAAGTTTGTTCACAATGTTAGGAACTAACTTAATCATTTTATTCAACGTCACAAAATCGGATTTTGTTCAATGTCTCTCACAGGAGGACTGAATCAGTTCAGGACGAATGAGACGCATCGTTTCTGATTTGGAAAAGTTTCGCCTTCACGCTGCAACCTTTTGAAAAGAGCAGAGCTGCAGAACAAGTTGTAGTTCCCATGTAGCGCCACTAGTGGGTGCTGTTGTCTGCACTGTCTATACGGAGACAGAGCGTCGAGGGAGAAAGGCAGCAGCTCTGCGACTTTGTGAGAGCCAAGAAAACTTCGACGACTTTTACTTTGACTTCGTAATACTGGAGGTAATTAACTACATATATAACTGCAGTTTTATATTTTGTTCTTTTTTTACAAGAAAATAAGCACAATATTGAGTTTTACACTGGTTTGGAAGTTAATTACACATTATAAGTTGAGCAGAGTTCAGCAGGTGAGCCAGAGACAAACTCGGTTAATTAAACCAAAGAAGGTGAGACAAAGGTTAAGTGAGGCTTCGACCTCATTTTCAACTTGGCTTTCTTTTGGAGATCACTCAGCCTGACGTTAGACACAATAGCTCTGCAAAATGGGTCTGTACAGCGTTGGAACAGCAAATATCTTCTGACCCAACATTAGTTCTCTCAGAAAAACAAGAAAAATATCCCTGGGACAAAAAGGAAGAGGAGAAAATAAAGGAGCGTCTCGTCCATCACCACCCCCCCCCCACCCCCCCGAGCACGGCGGGCGCTGCAGGTGAGAGGCCGCGCGTTAAAATGAACCCAAAGTTTGCAGAAAAATGCATGAATAAATGTGAGAAATAGACAAAGCTTTGCTCCAAAAGTGAAGATAAAATAACCCTTAATGTGCTTAAACCCTGTATAATAAATGAATCCTTCAATACCTGAGCCGGCCGTCTGATAATAATAGTAATGCATCTTTTCAACAGCCGAGATTGAAAATCAATAACTCTAATTCTCATTTCTTTAAGCACACGCAGCTTGGTACGTCTGTGCATTCAGCCTCTCCTCTCCCCGTCGATACTCTCCAACACTGCCCTGAAATCTATTAACACTTAGTCGTACAATATTTGATATGATGGACTCCACCTACTGCTGCTTTTCAAACCGGCTCGAAACGATTGAACTCGATGTGAGAAAGTGTCTGGAACAGGATGTTTGACGCGTCGCCAACAAGTCGGACAAACTTCTGTGAAATGTCAGACCCACTTTGAGTCTGTGAATTTGTTTATTCAGAATGGTGACGGACTTTTATATATTTTATTTTTTGACCATTTTAATGGAGTTTCTGGAGAATTCAGTTTAAATATATCAAAGTATAAACAACAACAACAACAAAAAACACCAGAAAGCTCAAAAAACACAATTTAGTGTCTGGAAGTCAGAGACTTCATATGTAACTGTGCTTTTCAGGACACTTTTACAACATTTTCAATGCTCCAACTCCGTCGCCCAACAAGTAAAACGACCATGTTCTCAGTGTTTCCATGTAAACGGACATCGGTTTCCAAACTTACATGTGAAACGATGCCTCTTCACTGGGAGCGTTGTCAGGCGCTCTCTGCTCCTGTTTCCTCGGCGCCCGACCTGTTTCATCAGCAAGCAGCGACGTTCCCGTAATGAGTTACTTCATAGCGGATTGCTGCCGTGCCCACGGGCAAATGCCCCGAGTTGTGTGTCAGGTCTAATCCCGTGAGGGCTGCGATTCCCAGTGTAGGTGCGTTGGAGTCGTGGCGCTGGAGTGTTTTTCACACGGACGCCTAATCCCATCACAACCTATGAAGAGACGGTACCAAAAGCCAATCCACTGCTAAGTGGCTTTGAACGGCAGATTTCCCACAAAGACCCGTTGACCAGTTTGCTGGTCTCATTGAGACACCCCCCCGCCCGCCCCCCACCTCCCCCCCCCCACCCCTCTTCTAAGTGATTTGATGTAATCTGACGAGGTAGGCGACGGCTCTTTTAGGAGACGGGGGCGACTTGGGATGTCAGCTCCAGTGTGTTTACACAAAGACAGAAGAGCAGGCGCAGGGGGACGGAGCTTAAAGTGAGTGTGGGGGGGGGTGGAGAGGGGAGGGGGGGGGGGGGGGGGGGTGGGGTGGATGGGCTCGTTTTCTCTCTTTATGCTGCTATTTTCTTCCAACTCATTTGTGAGGGGGCTTCTTTTTTTTTTTTCGCCCCTTTTTCTCCTCCAGTCTGTTCCTCCATCCCACTCCGAGTGTGACCTAGTTTGATCCTGAATGGTTCGGGGCCGTCTGTCTCCGAGATAAACTCATTTGCTCTGGATCATTTAGAGAGAGATTCGCCATTTCGCTCCACCCCCCCCCCCCCCCCCCCCCCCCCCCCCCCCCCACCCCCCCCCCCCCCCCCCCCCCCCCCCCCCCCCCCCCCCCCCCCCCCCCCCCCCCCTTCCTCCACCCCCACTCCACTCCACCACTCTCCGTGTTATTTTGGGGGGAAAGCAGGCAATGGAATTTGTGCATGAAAGTATATGTGTGCATATGTGTGCTGTTTAATCTGTTAAGTGGGGTAGAGGACGGAAGCGGCTCACACACACACACACACACACACACACACACACACACACACACACACACACACACCACACACACACACGCACACACACACAAGGCCGTGGGGAAATGAAAAAGTGTGTGTGTGGGGGGGGCTAAATCTCCGGCGTCAGATAAGGTTGTGAAGTGTTGCACATCCAAAGATATCTGTCACACAAACGCTGAGCACTCATAGGGAGATTTATTCTGAAAGGTCACGCTGCGCTCCGGCTTGTGTGCACAGTTTTGTGCGAGAGCAGCTGCGCGACGGGATTTTAAAGATCCCATCAGACTTGCTTCCTCTATTAGTGACACAACGTAACGGCGCCACTGGTGCGTGTTTGCGTGTGTGTGTGTGTATTTTTTCTCGCCGTGGGGTTTTGAATGCGTCTCGCGAGGGGCTATAATGGCGGCGAGCGCACCGCCCTGGAATTATTTATGATTCTTCCCACTGTCCCACTTGTTCCCGTCAGCCAAGTCGTCGTCCCGCCTGTCCTGCACTGGCGAGTGATTTCTGATACTCGTCTTCCCTTTGCCCTCATTTTATCCTCTTTTGTTTTGGAATCTAAAACCCTCCCGACACTCAAAGGGGGAAAAAAAAGCCTCACACACTGTTACAAAGGAAATCTTCAATCAGCCCTGAAGAGTTTGTCCGAGGGCGATCAATGGGAGCTTTGGGAGACCAAAGTACTGACAGTTAGCATTGATGTTTCAGATCATTAAAACCATTTCTGTTAGAAAGCTTCTTTTGTAGCGCCGACCGGGGACAAGTGTTACGTTTGGGGGTTTTTTTTTTGGTTTTTTTTTAGCATCTCTGTCGATATCGCCACCCGCTTCCAAGCTAAAGTCCCGCGAAAAGTTGATGCAAACCGGGAACATTTGTCTTTTGCCCAAACGGTGGAGACGTCAATTCTGTAATACGAACTGAAAATGTAAAGTCGAGTTACGGGCGACCCAATCGACTGGGTGAGTTCTCATCAGTGAGAATCGTAAAGAAAACCTCTTTTGAATGTTGCTCTATTGACAGACTTTTATTGAAGTTACGCAATTTGTTTTCATTTCAATCTTTATTAGAAAACTTTTTTTTTTTTTTTCAGAACCAAAATCACTTGGGAATTGTCTTCATGATATAAGATTTCTTAGCGCTGCACTGTGTGGGTTGGGGGTCACTTTGGTGAAGGAATTTTCCCACAAGGGATTAATAAATAAATAAATATTCTTCCACGATCTCGAGCGTCTGATCGTTCGTTGGCCGTAATTTCTCCCGATTGGTCTCTTGCTGGCAGCTAACAATATATTTTACCTGATATTTGTGGTTCTGATAATTCCTTGTGGGATTTTTCCAAAGACTTACTTTTGAACCACATCCAAATATTTGTCTTAATCTTTGTTTTATATATTACCAAATAAAAGTCAGCCTGTTTATTGTATTTATCACTTCTATTTTTTGTATAGTTTATTGTATACATTTATATTTCTATTGCTCAGTGTTTGCATGCCACTGTTCAATTATTATAGTTTTTATAGTTTTTTTTTAAGTTATGCCAATAAACACTTTGAATTTTGAATGTTGAATAAGATATTTTTCTATAAAGGTAAAAAAATAATCTAAATACATTGTTCAGAACAGCTGTTTCTTTTACATGATCCAGTCTTATCTAAATGTGTTTTCTTTAATGCGATAATGCCAATATTACAATATTAAAACAGCAGCCTCATCTCGACGTAACAGAGCCAACAAGCATCCGGTGCAAAACTTAAGTCAGTCTAAATAAATCCTCCAGGTGAGCGGTTGTGGTAGTATTTAGTGTGCTATTTAGTGGTAGTATTTTAGATGAACAGATGAAAACTAGAGCAGTAAGTTAAGACCACTTTTCCACCTGGAATAAATTCTGCACGGGATCATGTCCACATCAATTCGGACTTGTTTTTCCGTGTTGGAAATGTTCACAGTGCAAATTCTTTTCAAGTCGTGTCAAAGGGCACAGAAGGAGCAGCTGAAGGACGTCGATTTACAAAAAACAAAGAGCA
Source organism: Blennius ocellaris (assembly GCF_963422515.1). NCBI lineage: Eukaryota > Metazoa > Chordata > Actinopteri > Blenniiformes > Blenniidae > Blennius > Blennius ocellaris. Next base: position 20,369,148 of record NC_137669.1, read on the forward strand.
ATAATGTTCATTGTTGAAGTCTGACAACTAATTCCTCTTAATTTCAACTGTTTTTTTTTTGTTTTGTGTTTCTTTTCCTTGTTAAAAACAAGGCGCCTGAGGGCTTGGTAACGGCTCCCGGTCTCCATATTGATTCTCTCTGCTTAAGAATCATCTAGTAGATGCAAAAATCTTCAAGCTCATCACATTAATTTGAGGTCACTGCAAAGTCCTTTTGAATTAATAACCACAGAAGAAGCATGAAAAGGTCCAGTTTTTTACCCTCAACCTCAGATTCTCTGTTGCGTTCGGAACGTAATCTCCCTTCTTTCTTTTTTATATTTACTCGTCGGTCTATCACCGGACACACATCGACTCACACTTACAGGCAGGTCAACATTACCAAACACAATCGCATGCATTTTTTTTGGGGGAACGTGAGGCGTGAGCAATAATCAAAGTTACTCATGTACATAGTTGCATTGACAAGATGAAAGGTCATCAAAGTGGTTCGTTTCTCCGTTGAGGCTTAAAAGTGTTCAATGTCTTGTGAACAAAACAATAAATGGTCATAACTCAGACATTAAAGTTCACATGACGTCTCCTCTTGCCCGTCATGATCCACTTCCCTCATTATTTTAATGAAAAATCAACAATCGTACAGGCAGTTGGATTAACTTTTCTCTTTGAACTGATTCTGGGTGTCTCGGATGTAAATATTTTTTTATGTGTCAATGGACCTGCTTCTCAACTGTTCTCGGTGTTGGACACACAGGAGCGTCAGCTTGTTATAATCAAATCAAGCGTGTGGAAGGTCAATGGAGTGAGCGATAGAGGATGGAAGCACTGCATTTCCATTACTGCAGCTTGACCTCATAACTAGAAAGGTGGCAGGGCCTCATTTCACTGTTCATCACGAAGGCTTCGGGTAAACGGCTGCAATCAGTTTGTTCAGTCAACTCGACTTCCATTGTGGCAAAAATTGTACATTTGACCTTTGCGAGCTTAAGATTTTCTCGGCAGGAGACCCGAGCAGCGGAGGGCCTCTGCATTGTAAAACAGCCGCAGTCGTACATATAATCAACGATAATGTGCAACACACTATTCAATTATGCAGATCGTCATAGAGCGAGCTCTGTTTCTATTCCTCTCCCACTCACCTTCTTCTCTCTCTCTCTCTCTCTCTCTCTCCCCAGCTCTTGTACCTCTTTACTGAAGTGCCATAGTGAAAGGAATAAAGATGCTTTTAGCCTCATAGGTTATAATCATTTCTTTTTTATTCATCGTAATCGGGCGCTGATTGCAGTAATTTCAATGCACTCACAAAATTTTAGCGGCCTTTTCAGAGCCCGGAGTCCATATACGGCACGCTGTAGTTATGGATTTATGTTTTCTTTGTGCGTGTGCGTGTGTGCGTGTGTGTGTGTGTGCTTTTCAGAGTCTGTAACTGTGATCAGATGCACTCATGTTTGTGAGTCAGAGTTGGTGGCGGTGGTGGAGGTGGATGAGGGGGGGGGGGGGGGCTTTTGTGAAAGAAGGACAAAGCAATGGAAGCTTTTTCATGTTGGCAAACCATCAGGCGTTAAGTGAGCAACAGACTGAGACGCAAGGTGACGCAGAGTGGCTGTAAAGTGGGAAAATACAGCTAAATGGCTGAAGCGTGACTTAATTGGGTGACTGGTGGCTGTAATCTGCTGAAGGATTGCAGGACAAGACGTCAGTGGAACTCTGTCTTTGGTTTTGGTTAAAGTGATTTCTTTAAAAAATTAAATTAAATTATATACATATTCAAGTTGTATTGAAAATGAAAAATGAACCAGTTTTGTGCTAAAAACCAACTTAATCACTGTCTGATTTGATGCAGTTTGCAGGAAATGTAGTTGATTGCAGTAACTAGATACATATTGTGTTAATTTACTACTACTAATAATAATAATAACTGTATTTATATAGCACTTTCCAGAACAGTTGTTGCACACAAAAAAAAAAAAAACCCCAGACAAACAACAGTCAATAAAGTCCAGAGAGACAGAGGAGACAATAATTAATCAGGTGGAAGTTACAGATAAAGATTATTGTTGGTGACAAAACACCACCGGCCTAAGTGGCTAAAGAGCGAGAGAACATATAAAAGACAAAAAGGGACATAATCTTGTTGAAAAATAGATCAATGGAATAAAAAACAAGTTAAACAAAAGAGAAGCTTCAATTAAAAGCAAGTCGATAGAAAACGGGTTTTTAAGACGCGATTTGAAAGAGGTCAATGACTCTTCAGGCCAATTGAACTTGTCACGCGCGTCCCGGCAGTAGGAAATAGTTTCTGGGCACTTGTGTGAGGAGACGGTCAATAAGAACAATGAGTGAACACGACTCCCAGTCCGTATTATCTACTATATTGGCAGTTTTATAGTCGACAGTCGCTGTAAAAACGAACAATCTTGGTCGTCTGTGGAAAACGAAACGCAAAAACGACGCGGTTTAACTTGAACGGGGCCTTTTGACAAAGAAAAACAATTGTCAAGCTGTTGAAAGAAACTTTAATTTACCCGTTCTATAATAGATTTTTAACGCTAAAACAACCGTCACACGTCGCGACGCCACCTGTTACGTTGAAATGTGTCGTTTCAAAACCGAGCTGGAGCTCGATAACGAGCGCCCCCCCCCCCCCCGAGACGGTCGCTGTGAAGATGAAGAATATATCAGGAGGATTAAGGATTAAACGGGGAGGAGAGGGCAGGGGAACCGAGCAGGATTGGGGGGGGGGGGGGGGGGGGGAACTGGCAGTTGTTGTTCCAGTGTCACTCATGGCCTCCCTGGGGAGTGTTTAGACCTTTAAAATCTTTTCCGCGGGCCGCTAACACTCCTATCACGCTCTCCCCGCCACCCCCCCTCCTCCTCCTCCTCCTCTTCTTCCACTGCTCAGCTTTCTCACCTTCCCTTCTTCCGTTCCCCTTCCTTCCTCTGCCTCCCTCTCTCTCCCTCCTCATTTCTTTCCGTTCCCACCGATTCTCAGATCCTCGTGTTCTTCTCTTCTCCTCCTTCCAGCTTCCCTCCTTCCCTCCGACGCTGCAGCTGCTATTTTTATAAATGGACCGACGGTACCCGAGTGTTTTTTTTTGGGGGGGGGGAGAAGCAGGCGAAATGAAAGGGAAGCAGTTGGTTTTCTGTTTCCTGTGTCCCGTCATTTTTTTTTTTTTTTTTACATCTCCTCACCCGCGACACTTCGGGAAGCGTGTTCGTCCAGACGGTTGGAAGGAAATCCTCCTTTAAGTTCTCGGAGGGTCGCGAGCAAATGTTTGTCAAAACATTTGATTACCAGAGCCTGGAAAAAAGTCCCGGGCGGGCGATCAATCAGCCGGGGGTTTTAAAGTGCTCTCCTCTCCAAATGGCATTTCAGGGCTGGGTGAACAACGGCAGCAGTCATCAGCTCGGATTGAAACATCATTTTATAGGTTGTTGTTGTTGTTGTTGTCGTCGTCGTTGTTGTTATGACTTACCTTTTTCCGGAGCAGTGGCTTCCCACCTCTTTTCCTCAGAGCCTCTTTCGGGTTGCCTTTAAGAGCCGCTGCAGATCCTCCTCTGATCGCTTTATGTGGCAGTTTCCACCGTTAAAGGTACAATCGGCAATAACTTTGTTCAGTGGAAATTAATATAATCTAAAAATAATCGTCTCAATGAGACCCACTAGATCCGATGTAGACTGATGCAATTAGAAAACAAAATTTAAAAAACACAGCAAAGAATCAACCACACATGGCGGAACTTAGATTATACATAGTGCCCATATGAAAGCACATGAGTTTTATACATGTTAAAGAAGTGGCTCGTGCTCTTGTCTCGTAGGTTGCGGGTTCAAATCCAATCCTGTCTGGAGTTTAACATGTTCGCTATGATGATGATGATGGTGGTGACGACTTTGGTTCAGACTTTGGCCCCGTTTAAACAACTTTTTAAGTGAAAATGCATCATTTTTGTGTGGTTTTTTTTCGTTTCAGAAAAGTTTAGCGTTTTGAAAATGACGTCCGTTCACGCCGCGACGGCAGAAACTCTGAAAAAGTTATCTGAAAACAAACTTCCCTTGTTTACATGACGACAGAGTGGGAGCATAATCAAATCTTCCACTTTGGGAGCCACTTTTTTTTTTTTCAAAAAGTTGTATTTTCAGTGGCTCTGCTAAACGGACTCCCAAAATGCAACAACAACAACAACAACAGTCCTCTTCATCTCTGCCACTCATGGGTGCATTTATTCAAATTAATGTGCTTCTGCTATTTCCCCCCAAAAAAAGCATAGAAGTCAATGGGTCATAACCACAGGCTGAAATATTAACAAACGTTAGACCCAAAGCATGCATCCATTTGTGAGGACGAGCCAGCATCTCTGTTTTTTATTTCTCAAATTTGTAATAAATGCATTTTTTTTTTTGTGTGTGTTTCTTTTTATCCGTGTTGTGTGCCGGGGAGAGACCGTTAAGTGCAGGCCTTGGGCACAATGTGTTTCTGTGATGGTTAATACAGCCCACACACAGGACTGTTTCATATGCGAGAGCACTTTAGACGGGGATTGCTGTTTCAATTTCATTTAAATTACACGTGTTACGGTACCAATTTTTCGCCGCTTGAGTGTCACTTAGATAATAGCATTATATCTGCAGATTTTGGGGTGTTTTGCTGCCAGGCGATGGAGCGACAAACAGACGGCGCTAAAGAGGAGCAAATGCTTGTTGTGCCTTGTTTTTCGCCAACGCCAGCAAATTCCCGCCCACTCATTTTCACATCTGAAAAGTATTGCCGCAGCGCCGGGCGCAGGTTATTGATTTATCACGGTGAATGTTTGATAATTCCGATAAAATATCCACAACTGCGACAGGCGCCGACGCTGAACCGAGCCGCTTTGTGGGTCAACGATGGGATGATTGGGGGGTAAAGGAGTCGGTCCTAAAGGTTTTTGCGGGATTTGTTTTAATGAATGAATGAATGGACGAATGAATGGTTTATTTCGGTTAGTTTCAGTGCAAAAGTTTAGTTTCTTGCGTTGAGTTTATAATACTTTGAAGTTCAAGTGCACATTTTAGTTTTTTTTTTGTGTTTTTTTTTATTCCTTTCGACAATATCTGCAGTCGAAATGGGTCGAGGCTTATTTTTGAATATCCCTTTAAAACCCATAAAGTTACCCAGCAAACAAGATTTTTAAAAAAAACTAAACATAACAGAAGTAATACAAAAGAGAACAGAAGTCCTTTTTCATTTGTAATCATTAATTATTTTGCCTTTCAAAGTTGTTGTTTTTTTGAAGCACAACAGAGATTTACACAATTTTAAGTCGTCACTCAGTCCGTTACATAAAATGACTCCCAGAAAGGAAACACATCTATATTAACATTAACTAACGTTGGTTCTTGCACTACCTCTTTCAGCTACACACAATCCTCTGAAATTATAATCATGTTTTCTTAATTAAAACAAAAATACCTGTGGGAAGACTTTTATTCTTCACTTTGCTTCGCTTTGTTTTTTTAAGAATACAATATCTATTAATTTTAATGTGCAAGATTCTGTGAATAGTTTATTAGGGTTTTCTCCATAGGAAGCTTTATTTATTATTCTAATAATTCTTTTCTGGAGTTTAATCAGTGTCCATATGTGTTTCCCCAAACCTCAACACAATATGCCCTATATGGCATAATAAGTGAGAAATACAATATACGCAAACAGTTATTGTTCAGAAAGTCGCTTGTTTTATAAATAGTACCAATAGTTTTAGATCATTTATTTTTGATATATTCTTTATGTGGCTTCCAGCTGAATTTATGATCCAGGAATTTAGTCTCATACAGTCTTTCAATTAGGATTATTGAATTTGTCCTCGGCCCACCAAACACCACAAATTGCTTTATTTTCATTTAATGATAATTTATTAATATCAAACCATTCTTTAAAGTCTGACCCTGTGCAATGTAAACGTGTATCATCCAAAAATATTATACATTACAACTTTTTCAATACTGTACAGATATCATTTGAATAAAGTATAAATAACTGGGGTCCCAATACAGAACCTTGTGGAACACCACACGTCACTTTTTACAATGTGACACTGTAATTTATATTTTTACATACTGACACCTATTATCTAAATAGCTTCTTGTCCAATTTACTGTAAAAACATTGTTTTTAAAATGGAGCCAGTTGGGGGGGGGGGGGAGTTTCCTGCAAAAAAATCCAAACTAATGCAAACTTGTGGTGGATTAGCATCTTCCAACGCGCCGCTGCCGCGACGTCGGCTCGATGCGGGATGAACCCCAGTCGGGCCAAATCAACTGTGTTTAGTGAACAGAGAAGGTTGATCAACTACCACACTTGGTTTGGGGCAGGAAGCCGCCGCCCCCTCACCTTTTCAAAAGCTTTAAAACTCACCAAACAGAACAAAATCCCCTAAAGCGGACTGCAAATTCAAACGCTCCCAGAAATCAGGCCTCGGTTTGCTTCTGCTGAAATGTTCTGACCTGCTGCACCGATAATCTTGGCTCGCAGACTAATGCTTTGTTTTGCTCCACGTTCACTGCCTTTTTCTTTCCTTATATTTAAATACTCGTGGAAATGAATCCCGGCTGGCATTTCCTGCCTTCGCTAGTCTATATTTTTGGGGGCAAATAAGAGAAGCTGCAGTAATTACCTTATTGTTGGTTACTATATCAAACTTTAGAGTTTAGTCAAAGTTTAGATGTAGAATCTCAGTGAAATACATTCATGTATTTGCGTTGAGGTTGTTTTTTTTTTTTCAAGCCAAGGAGGAGCTCTTATTGTGGCGGTGTGCTTTTTCAGCAGTGAGAACAACAGGTGTGCTTGATGGCGATAATGCTCTCTGCCTGTTCGGGGACGTAAACGAGAGGTGCCAATGAATTCCCTCAGAGATTATTCACACTGGTTTTGCACCTGCCATGTGAGGAGCTCTCCATCCTCTCTCTCCGAGTGTGGGGGGGGTGGTAACACTCCTCTTCACCTCCTCCCTTCCAACTAATCAAGTCTCCTCGCTCTTAAAGCAAACACTGCCTCTACCGCCGTCACCTCCCGCTCCTCCGTGTCGCCCGGGTGGCATTACTCATGCAGCAGCACCGCTCATTGTTTATTGGAAAAGGCAGTTTGTTATTGACCACCTGAAAGAAAAAAGAAAAAGAAAAAAATCGACGTCAAACACGTCCAGACAAACTCTCTGATAACACCACCGCACGCAGAGCATTAGCTTTCAGCGCACACTCGTTCATACACTTGGAGAGAGGAGGAGATTACGTCTCCCCACACGCTTTGTGAGAAAGAGGCTGTTTGTGCCTTTTTTTTGCATTTCCAGCTGTGAAGAAGGGTTGGAGCCTCCTCCTCCTCCACTACCACCCCCCCTTCCTTTCTCTCCCTCCTCCTTCTCTCCATCTGTTTCTCTCACTTCGCCACGATGGTGTATTCCTCGAGTTTTCTCTTCACACTCACTCATCCGCAGCCTCATGACTGCCTTCGCCCTTTTTCCAATTCTCCTCATTTCCCTCCGTCTCTCTTCTTCGCTCCTCTTTGCCCTTTCACCTTTCTCTCAACTTTCTTTCTCTCTCCAGCTCTCTCTTTCTCTCTCTCTCTCTCTCTCTCTCTCTCTCTCTCTCTCTCTCTCTCTCTCTCTCTCTCTCTATTTCTCTTGTCTTCTCACTCTCTGTGTTTGTGATCATGCATAATTGACCTGCTGCCTCTTCTGTCTGTGGCCACACACACACACACACACACACACACACACACACACACACACACACACACACACACACACACACGCACGGATACACACACACACACGCACACACACACATATACACACACACACGGTCATATCGCAGTAGATTAATGTTGATACAAATATGCAACAACAGGCTCTATCTATCTATCTATCTATCTATCTATCTATCTATCTATCTATCTATCTATCTATCTATCTATCTATCTATCTATCTATCTAGAAACAGATTGCCACCTTCTGGCCAGGATATGTAATTGCAGATTCAATTTTCTGAACCAATTTTTTGACTTTTTTTTATTTATTAAATATTTCTTTCCTACAGGAGAACCTCAGATGAAATTTATGAGCTATAAATTTGAATAATTATCTCATAAGATGTGTTATTTAGCTGATATATATATACGTCTGTGTGTGTGTGTGTGTGTGTGTGTGTGTGTGTGTGTGTGTGTGTGTGTGTGTGTGTGTGTGTGTGTGTGTGTGTGTGTGTGTGTGTGTGTGTGTGTGTGTGTGTGTGTGTGTGTGTGTGTGTGTGTGTATATACATATATATATATATATATATATATATATATACACACAAATACACACACATATATATATGTGTTTGTTTGTTTTTACGACATAAGTTTGTCTCTTATGTCGACATACTTCTAAAAGTGGAGAATAGATGGAAGTGGGAGACAATGAGGGCAACTCGGTGGATAAAAGTGGATTCTTGGCAAAAGCAGAGTTGAGGAGGTGCAGTTGACGAACGATAAATGTTAACAATTATAGAAGAACACGTGTTTCAGGAGCTGCAATTTAAGGGGAGATTCAAATAAGTGTGTCTGGAGCAATTACACTGTTTTTTCATGCAGCAGGAGCAAAAGTTGTTTTCACTTTTTCGATGAATGGCCAAACATCAGCTAAATGAGTTGAAATCAACAGCCAAATCAAAGGGGTAATTATCCTTTTATCATCTGTGTATCAAATGCTGTTGAGTGTGTTTACTTCAATGGAGATGATGAAGTATGACTCCTTTTTTTTTTCTTTTTTTTTCCGGAAAAGCACCAAACAACCTGTTAAAACCATTCAACCCTGTCTTTGTTGTATCTGCCAGACTCCCTGTGATCATGCGGAGTGACGCTCGCAGGTTGTTGTGTTGTGCTCGGCTGCTGTCAGCCTTTTTTTTTTTTTTTTTTTCCCTTTTCTAAATAGGAGCTCACTGTAATGAGAGGCTTTTACAGTTAATTCAGACGCCTCGCCGCCCTCTGAAAATCATAAACAGGCTCTTAATTGAAGGGAAATGTCGAGGTCAGTGTGAGAATCGGTTGAAGATTTTTTGACATTAGCAAGTGTCGTCGCGCCGCTGAGAGCTCCGAGCCGCTTTCATTTCACGCGGCGTGCAGCGGTGGCACTGAATAAAAACTTGACTTTTGCTCACCTGACTCCACGTTTTAAATCTCTTGTCCGCCATTTAAAGCATAGTGTGTTGGCTTTACACGTTTTGCTCGACTACAGTTTGGCGAAACCTTGGCGACGCACTGTGGTCCTTTTCCCTCACGCAGACTCCGGTAGCGACACGTAAACAACACAAATACTGCAAGCGAGCGGCATTGCATTTCAGCTTTTGGTCACATCCGCTTGATGGATCATCGCAGCACTATGGCAGGTCTTCAAAAGGCAGTTCTAACCTAATTCATGCTTCAAATCTGGGCTTTTGTGTCAATCAATTGCCCAATGCCACCAAAAATAAAAAAAAGCGGTTTAGTCACCGCTTGAGCTGCGCTGACGCCGAAATGTTTAGCCGCATCATTTTCTTTTTTTGACAGTAAACCCTGAAAACGTTTGATCCAACCATCTTTTATATTTATTCCTCCAACTCATTGGTGGACTGGAAGCACAGACAGAGAGAAAGAGAGACGATCACATCCACATCTATAATCCGAAACATATTTCCTCTCTGCAAAATCTTATATTGTTTCACGTTGACTGAGTAATCATGACATTTAGAAGCGGCTCAGCTGTTTTATAACCGTTGTCCACCATTGTCCTGAATAATACATGACTGTTGGGCCACGACGTTTGGCGGTAATGGCTCTGGCGTTGTTGACGGTCTATTCAGCCGCTCTGTTGTTATGAGTTTTCGCAGCAGATGTCTTTTCCTGCTGCAAACCGCAACTCCGACCCGGCGAAACCCGATGTGACGGTTTGGTCAAATCGATTGTGTAAACTGAGCAATGATGGATATTACGACGAGCTCGACCGCCGGTGTTGGGGACGACGTGTCGCCGTAGTGCCGCCGCAGGAAGTCATCGCAAGACGACATTATGGACTTGGCTGGTTTTTCACACCAGATGTCCTTCCAGCTGAAGCCGGGATTTGAGTCCAGGTGCCCCGTCCTCAAGGTCGAGACCTTCACCCGACGCGCCGTCAGAGGGCTGTCCACTTGTCAAGCTGTGCGTTTTATTAAAAAAAAAAAAAAAAAAAACTACGATTTTCCGCATTGCCGCTCCTGATATTCTTCCCGTTCTACGAGCTCGGACAGTCTCTTGACCTACGAGGCCACGCGCCGCATCGCCACGCTGCCCTGCTGCGTATTCAACTGGATCAGAAGTCGACAGTAGTTAAAAGTTAATTAGCCAAAGTCGACAATGTCACACGGCTCAGAAAGGCCACGGTTCCATGCGTGGCAGTTAGTTCAGAGTCGGCAGTGTCACATTTAGTGCAAAGGCAAGAAAGCGTTCGACGTTTGGTGTAAAGTTCCCAGAGCTTCTTTTCACACTGAGATTCACCAACAAGGCTTGAGAGGATCTAAACTGAGACTCCGAGCCGCGCTGAGGCCACCTGTGGGATTTTATCCTGCACGCTGACGTGACTGAGGTGTGACGGCTCATTAATGTGTGTGTGTGTGTGTGTGTGTGTGTGTGTGTGGTCACGCCGCGCCGCCTCATTTATTTACACCAACACCGTCTCACCTCCGTTTCTCCTCTGCTGCTACCTCGGGGGCCTGATTCACAAAGCAGGATTAACCGACTCTGAGTGTGACCCTGAACTCCGAGCTGACAAACCCGCTGATGGGAGGCGTCACATCAGACCTGCTTCAATCAACTCTTGAGTTAATCACCTGGATGTGACGCTGCCAGCAGAGTGGAGGTGGAGATAGAACCCCCCTCCATTGTGACTAGCACTACTGTGCTATTAGACCTGACGAAACACATGAACTGAATGAATTTTAAAATCTTAGCGAAGCAAAGCGGCCAACTCGAACACATTCAGAGTTCAAATCGTGAAATTAACTTTAACCCTCTAATAACAAGGTCGGGTGTATTTAATGAGATTTTAAAGCTGCGAAATTGTGAGGAAAAAAAGGTGTAAAACGGCGTATTGCGATGCAGCAGGAGAGATAATGTGTCACTACATTAGGGCAGCAAAGGTCACACACACACACACACACACACACACACACACACACACACACACACACACACACACACACACACACACTGAGTACTGCTCTTTATAAGGGGAAGTTAATTGAATTACAACTAAACAGGAATGCGTATAGAGTGGTCTGATGGTTATTCATTTATATGTATTTCATTTGCGTTGTGTATTTGGGGCTTGATGGACTGAAGCCCCTCTGCATGTTGTTTTTTTTTCCTTTTGGCTTCTTCCTCTGGACATCCAACTGCGTTGAGTTTTTCCACAGTTTTTGTAATTAAAAGCACATTTTTTTTAGCTCGAACCTTTGATATCGTATCACTGCGTTTCTTTGGTGCGACTAAAGAAAAGTCGGTGATTACAAATGTGAGAATCTCACAAGTTGACTTTCTGATTGTTTTTGAATCTCTTATCAAAAAGTTATTCAACTCACTCTCTTCATATCACATATGTTTTCCTGTTTCATGCTGAGTGGTTTCATTCCAGACTTCCATATGTTTAATATAACAACATATTATTGATAGCAGCTGTTTGATTATTCTGTTTAGACAACCACAGTTATTGATGTGTGCTTGGAAGAGAATTTTGCTTGTAGCCTACAACAGTTGAATACTTTTAATTTGTCGCTGTCGCTTTTTTTTTTTTATCATTGTGAATATACCTTATATATTTAACACTAGATGCCGTTGTAGTGGTTAATGCTCTCATCTCACATGAAGCCAACCCCTAGTTTGAGTGCTTGTAGATTGTATGTGGATTTTATTTTTTCATTAACTCCAGTTTACTCCCACAATCCAAAGAACGTGTGAATGAGTTTGTCGGAGTTGATAATGAAATCACCAACAACATACTTTGGTTTTGCTGCACAATGTGATAATGAAAACACACTTTACATTCGATGTGACTGATGTCAATACACAAGTGAACCGTCACTGCCTTCATCGTGTTCACTGCCGGCGCGGCGAGGGAGAGAAATTACTTTTGATGTTGTTGTCGTTTGGGTGTCACATTGATCATTTCCTTTTCCCATTTCGTCTGGTTGGCTCAGTGGGTGTCGGTATTAACAGCAGTCAGTCACACGGTGAGGGAACAGTGACAAGAAAACCACCAGTCAGTATTCAGCCAGGATGAAAGACGCCATCATCCAGAGCCACGGGTGTCAAACATGAGGCCCGGGGGCTTCAACAAGACCACAAGTTTGAATGAGCCTCTCAAGCTCTTGTGTGTCTTCTATGTCTTGAGAAGTTCTCGTTGACTCTTCGCCGGTTTTCCAGGATCAGTCAGATGAGCTCAGGGCTGCGATGGAGGAAGTTTGTCTTCATGGCGAGCTCAGTGCTTTGCTTGATGCTCGATTTTTAAACCTGGACTAGTTAAAGAACTGTCCTCTGCAGCTTTTCTCCATCGCAGTGTCCTTCCAGTTATGAGTGTGCCTCACTCTGCCAACGTCTCCCTATAAATCATGTATAGCACTTCTTTTAACTTTTCTTTTTTGTGATTTCACACTGAACTTTATGCTTCTAACAATTCCGTTGTAAAGCATGTTGAGAAGCCTTCGGTCTGAAGCCAGCGGAACAACCGAAGATGCAAAACAAGGGGTACTTAACTCCAATATCAGAGAAAAGTGATGATAACTCCCTTTCTTCTGTCTCGTCTTTTCAGAAGAGGAGCGGCAGTTCATTGCCGGCCCGTCGACAGGTGCTGTATTAGGAGGCATCCTGGGCACCCTGGCCTTCATCTGCATCATTGCCGGCATCATCATCTTCATCCGAAAGCACCAGGAGGACGGAGAGTAAGTCCTCATTAACAATCTCATCTCTGCTCCGCCGTTTTTTTCCTCGGCCTCCCGAGCCAAATTAATCTCCCCCGCAGGGACAGCGGCTCATTAAAACTTTGTACGTGTCGTGAGTGAGAGGGGTAACTCAGTGACAAATCCTGACCCGGAGTTTACAGCACGAGGCCGCTGGGAGAATATATTTCTCAAACGCCCGCCTCTAAACTCCCCATTCAGCCTCTGCAACACATCCCCCGGGCCGCCGCTGTAAATGGGGATTTATTAAACCTGCTCAGTTTTAAGAGCTGTGCTTCCACAGCGATGCTTCTTGTACAACATCAGGATGTTTTGGTAAATTGACGAATACGCAGGAGTTGCCGTCCTGCTTATTTGCCGAGTCAGAGGTTAATTAGATTTACTCGCAGACGTGTTACTGTTGATACGCAGCTGCTATTAGTGAAGCAACCATTAAAAAGTAAATTATGATGATGATCACCGAGCTTAGATTATTATCTATAAATAAAGAGCAGGATCATACCAACATGCATATATGCCCTGCACAAACAAGCTCCACCTTTGACCACAGAACAAAAGCATCATATTTCCAGGGTTTTTTTTGAAGAAGTCAATATTGTGAAGGACGCCTCCACTCAACAGCGGGGCTCGGCTTATTTTGAGCATTAAATCCGTCTCGGAGTATTTTTTTCCTGTTTTTCTCACCATCTCCTCACCTGCTCAGATTGTTCAGGTGTCGCCTGTCAATCACCCATCCTGTTTCCCCTCACTGATTCTTGTGTGTGTGTTTCACAAACAGCCGTGTGGATCTGTCGCTCTGCGGCGGTGCATAATTGCTCAGCGTGCGTTGATAAAAACGAGGCCCCTGGCAGTGACGCCTCACACGGAGCACCTGTTTAGCCGACAGAGACGAGGAGGTCCCGCTCAATACAATACAAGACAATTTCAACAATCAATCCTGTCTTTTTCGAGAAATTCATTGATTTTTTTTTTTTTGTAATATGCAGGGTTTGGTCAGGTTTCTTCTTTCTTACAGCTTTTGTCTATTTAGATATATGATATATATTATATAGTATCTACACCGTCACTTGTATTATTTACTTTTTCACCATATTTTAATGTAATGTCCCACGGGATGGCTATGTTGCAACTTCAACTAAAATAGGTTCAATTAAATCAAACTTGCTGACTTTAGAAAGTACCAAAAGTAAAATGATTTTCATTGTCTGCGTTAAATAAAACCTTATGAAACTAGAAGTATGAAAAAGTTAAATGTTGATGTGTGCGAGCAAATCTTCAATACTATCAACGCGCCATGTTAAAATTCTGAATCATGCTTCATTTCTTCCTTTCTCTGTAATTTGGTGCGAGTCTGATCGAATTACAACACAGCGGGACGTTGTTATAGTTTGACGCTTGGAAAGTTTTCCTATTGTCATCCTCGCGGTCGTTTCTCTGCTAAATAGACAGGAAGACATCCTCGGAAAGAAGGAGATCGATGCTACATCTTTTCTGTCTTTTGTCCAATCAGGGGTCCACCCAAGCACAAGCCCCCTCCTCCTGTGAAGGCTGGCAGCTCCACCGAGATGGTGAGTGGTCGACGCGGCTTCCAGTCGATCCTTATTGTCCCTGCAATTATATTCTGCTCAGACACACCTACACACACACACACACACACACACACACACACCACGGCCCATTTGGGCGGGCATAATGGGGCTAATGGCTATTGATTGGAGATCTGACTTGGCTTATGTGTGCCCAATAATTAGCTCGGTTTGTAAAGAGCTCCATTAGAGCACTACTCTCCTCTCTGTGTCCGTTATTTTAGTCCATCATTCTATCACATTTTGCCTCGCCTGAACCACATTATGTAATGTGGCTAAAACTCTGCAATTTTATGTTGATTAGATATATAAAAGATGTCTAAATGGCCATAAATGCCTGGGCGTGAAAGGAGGGTTCACAGGGTTCAATGGTGAAAGTTTGTTCGGCATTTACAAGGTTTCCCACAAAGCGACGTCTCGAGAACATGACCGGGAGAGACGACGATCGCTGAAGCTCCGTTCTTATGTTAAATTCAGTCTTGTGTCTTTGAGGACACGTCCAGGTCAAGTCCCAAGTCGGCTGGAAAATGTGAACATTTTGCATTCAAAGTTGTTATCGGCATCATCTTACGTGTTGGAGATAGAGTTCTTTTGGTGGCAAGGCCAAGTAATTGAATATTCAAGCTGTATGATAATGAAAAAGCACATTTACATCAGTGTTACTTTATCTCAGTTGAGGAAAATTACAGCTTATTACAATAAAAAAAAATTTAAATTGCTGGTTGGCGCGAGCATCCCTGTCAATTAAGATAACGCCAAAGTACTGTAATTGAAAGCTAAAACAACATGAAAGAAACAAAACTAGTTGCATGTTTGAAGAGACGGGGAAAAAAAAGGGAACAATTTTACACATTTCGGAATAGAAAGTCTCTCAATACAAAGTGTGTGACACAGTAAGTCAAAGTTGACCTCGGAACTGTTGCAGCACAGTCTGTTCTCACAATGTCACAACTAACTTTCCTTTTCTTTTCCAAATAAGTTGGGACACTTGCTTGGCTTTTTTTTTTTTTTTTTTTTTTTTTTTTAGCAGTTCCAGCTCACAGCAATTAGTTTGGCGAGTTCAATGTCATTGAAATAAACACTCCCCTTCTTCTATAAATAGCCTCTGCAGTACAACGCCTTCAAACAGGCGCTCTGCAGGATTTACTGAGAAGCTCTCAAACCGGGAATTCACCATGTGTTTTTATTTGAATACATATTAAAGAATTATTTTCTCGCACGTTTCACCTGCTTGGCAGTGAGGCTGCAGGCTCGCGCGAAAAACGATTGTGATCTTCCCACCTGATGAAAGCGTTGTTGACTCGTGAAGGACCTCTTAGCATCCACAAGACTTTCTGTGGCTTCATTTAAAAATAAAAAAATAAATAAAAAAAGACCTTTGTGACACAAGAAGCCAAGGTTTATCCTTTACTTACTGCATATCTACCCGTCACACAAGTCTGATCGCAGTATGAATACGTCGGCACTTCACTGTAACCGGCACAGTGAACGCTCGCATAGCTTCGCTTTTCAATAGAAAATAGAGCAGATTTTCTTTATTAAAATTAAAAAAAAAAAAAAAAAATGCCCTTGCCTGGGGTGAAAATAAATGAGCTTTTGTCTTCAATCAGTATCAGAGGATTTAAAATCAGTCGTTCAGCCGATTAAAATGAAAAGAAATTAGTCATTGTGCCGCGGTGTCATTCCGAACCACACACTCACAAGATTCCGAAAAGAGGAGAGCTGTCAGAGGAGATTAAAAAGAAAAGAGTAATAGCAAGGAAGACAATAACGCCGTGGACAGGAAGTCTTCTGCCGCGGAGGTTAGGATGTTGCGGGCCGCCAGCCAAACTCTCTGAATGAGGAGAAAAACCTACATCAGTCCGAAGTTAAGCAAAGTTCAAGAGATGGTGAAAGAGCCAAAGGAAAATTCGGAGCAAATAATAAAAAAAACCTCGCCTCCAAGGTCGAGGTCTGACAGACTACTATCGCACCGGAGATCAACCTCTGAAAGAAAATGAGCCGCGTCAAAGAAGAGCCCACTTTTTCAAAACAAATACTCAAAAGCCCAGCTGGACTTTTCGAAAAAAGAAAAGAAAAAAACGCACACTGACAAGCTGTCGTGAATCTGAAAGAATCCCCCGCGGACCAAAGAAACCAAATTATAGCTTTTTTTTTCTTTTTTTTTGATGGGTCGCATCAGCTCTGTTCACAGAGGAGGGATTGAAGCTTTCAGGGTAAATCCTCACGATGAAAGATGGAGCAGGCTCTCACTCGTACTTCCTGAATCAGTGCAGAGTACATTGTAATCAGGAGAGAGAGAGAGAGAGAGAGTGGCAGACGAGTGGAGCTCCATCTCGGTCGGAGTTTCATCGATTGTCCAACAAGATGATGACTCA
Source organism: Blennius ocellaris (assembly GCF_963422515.1). NCBI lineage: Eukaryota > Metazoa > Chordata > Actinopteri > Blenniiformes > Blenniidae > Blennius > Blennius ocellaris. The sequence goes on from NC_137669.1 coordinate 20,386,090, forward strand.
AAAAGTACCTCTAAAAGCTGGACATGAGCAAAACACAGGGCCCCTTTTTGAAGACTCCGGGTCTTAATCCAGTTGAACATGTTTGGGGGAAAAAAGCGATGCCGGCAGGTTGGAGAAGGCAGCCGTCGGAACGGAGAGATTCGGAGCCGTCAGACAGGAAGAGTCGCCTCGGCAGGGGCCGGCAAAGTGTTGAGCTGCAGGTCAGGAGCTCAGAATGTCTCTCGGTATCACCGTTTCTACTATACTGCAGATTTCCTTCTGTACTTTTACTTCTATTCAGGAACAAATTCAACCCCCCAAAAGACTTGTCATGAATTTTAAAATTTGGGTTTTCATGTGAGGGAAAAAGTGGTTTTCTTCTTTGTTTCACACAAAGACCCGATTTCAGCCTCCAAAGATGGAAATAAAGCCGTGAATGACGCGGTCCAGAGGAACACGTTGTGCTGCACGACTTTTGACGGGGATTTGCCAGTAACAGATTACTACCATGGAATTAATAACACAGTTACTACATTACTTTATTCTGTAAAATCAGTTGTAGAGTCACAGGCTGCTGTCAGTACCTCATTCACCTCGAACCCCTTCAGAGCAGGTTGACAAGTATCGTACACACAAGAAATAAATTACTTTGTATTGTTACGATGTATTTATAATACTGTCATGATGGAACAGGGATGATGGAAGCTGAGAAATGCATTCAATTACTGAATATGCCTAACGTCATGAATGCAAAAACACCTTGATTTTGGATCATGACTCCCAGTCCATATTCTCCCGGGACTTTTATTTTGACAGTCACCATAATAATAATAATCAAAACTTTTGTAGTCTGTCTGCGGACTCACATTGGTAATGTTATAGCATATTGTTCATGTGTGTAGCTTCATTACCAAAAACAACCAACAGCACCCACCAGTGGCCAAACATGCAAACTACATCATTTATCATATAAACTTTGCGAAAATGCGAAACTGTGCGATTTCACTTAAAACGTTGTCTCCCAACTGATGATTGTGCTATTAGCATTATCCTGCATACGAAATACCCGTGTTCAGCATTTGTAAATGAGATTACTTTACTTTTACGCAACTGTTTTGGTGCTTCTGTTGCCAACGTTTTCTAAAAGTAATCTCATGAGAGTGGGACGTAACTTCAGTTGACTTAGTGACTCAGTCAGTCTTGAGATCTCCAACCAGTGAGCTCCGGCATGGCGCCCACCCTGAGTCCAATGAGACGCATTTACGGGGTGCATTATTGTCGGAAAACTAGACGAACCAGGTGACTCACTGCTGCCGCCTGCTGCTCAGCAGTGACGCTGCTTCACTCTTAAAGGGACTCGTTGTTTTGGCTCCGGCGTCGAGGCTGCAGGGAAGCAAACCGCAAAAGTTGGTACGTTAAATTGTGCACTCGGCTGCCGTTTACTGCTCATAAATTCCACTTTATTTTTGTAAAGGGGAGCGTGTGTGTTATTCCTTCAAAGGTTACACCATCTCACTTCCACTCTGTCTCAAGTCAGGTGTGTTATCTTGTTAACATAAAATAGTTTTATGGATTGTTTCACTCGCCTGCGCTTTTTTTTTGTCGCACTTCTCATATCTGTGTGCGTGCGTGTGTGCGCGTGTGTGCGTGTGTGCGTGTGTGCGTGTGTGTGTGTATGTGTGTGTAGCTGAACAAGCCGTCGGAGCCTCCCACAGCCACAGAGACGGTGCCTCTGAGCCCAGGAGAGGTTTACTACGAGCCCACAGGAGGAGAGCCTGTCACAGTAAATAACTACCCACACACACACACACACGCATGCACACACACACACATAATCAAATTGTGTGGAACTGTATTCAAATTAAAGCCTTCACGTCTCTTGATATCCCATAATCCTCCTGATATGTTAACGAGTTCTGATTTCTTCTTATTAATTCCTTATTGTTCCTTTCACCTGATTTACATGCATTAAAAGTACATTCTAATTGGGACGGAGGTGAAATCTCTAGACTTTCCACACAATTTATTTGTATGGACACTATAAGTCGAGAATCAACCGAACTCACACTGATGTCACAGTTCGAAGCTCAAAGAATATAACATGATGTGATACAACGTTTTGCTGTGTGTGTACGTATAGAAAACATTGACCTGCTCTGATAAAAGTGCTTTGGTTGATGAATTCCAGCGTCTCCGTCGTTACGAGCTTTACCCAGCCGGGTTCAGACACTCTGTCCTGGCAGATCCTCGTAAACGTCGTCAGGCTGAACAAGAAAAACGAGGTTTCGTTAGTTTTCAGTCTCCTTCTGAATCCGGTCCGGTATTCAGTCCAACGTTAACCAACACCCTCAGCACTCCAAGGAAGTTCCCTGCAATGAGTTTCCTCCATTTATCTTTATTTATTAGTCAAATCCAGTCTCTGTGACTATAAACGCAAGCTGCAGACTTTAGATTCTCTATTCGGCAGCATCATGATGAACCACCTCCGCTACGCTTTGGTTTTGCAGTGAGGGCTTTAAATCACCGCCTCTATATCAGACGTTGTACGGCCGGCGGTGCCACGTCAGGTTGTCCCCGTCAGGCCAGGTGGGAAATCACAGAAATATATTGAACAACACCACTTCATCACATTTGGGTCCGAGGGCCTGATCCCGGCTAACCGTGGGAGAATGCAAGATAAATATGGAACTAACAGCCCCTGAAAATACAATGGAAATGGGTTGTTAGAAGCTCAATAAGTTACTGTAAAAAAAAAAAAAAAAAAAAAGTTTAATTCTATTCTGGATTTGAGAGGAACCCAATAAAGAGAAACCGTCACTGGAGAGTCTGAGCCAACAAGAAAGCAGTTTATTATTACGATAATATTCCTTTTACAGTATTATGATACATAAGATACGACACAGAAGAGCCAAAATATAAGAGCGACAATAGATAGATAGATAGATAGATAGATAGATAGATAGATAGATAGATAGATAGATAGATAGATAGATAGATAGATAGATAGATAGATAGATAGATAGATCTAGGAAGCAAGAGTTAAACTATTTCTTCATACATTCGTCCACCATTAATAAACTGTGTGCGAAATGAAAGTGTCTTTCTAAACCGACTGTTTTTTTGTTTTTGTTTTTTTTCTTTTCATCTCCGTCAGAACCTGGACGAGGAGACGACCGGCGCCCTGAACGGCGGCGCCCCACCGGTCCTGGACAACCCGGCCCAGTACGACAACCTCAACGAGCTCAAGGACCACGGCACCGCTCACGGTTACCACGGCAACCAACTGGATCCCTCCAGTCGCGAGCCGCCGGCTGCCAACATCTCTCGCGGCGAGAGCTTTGTGTCTCCCGCCATGTACGTGTAGCGGCGGCGGCGGCGGCGGCGGCGGCGGCGGCGGCGGCCCTGACAGCCCGGTCACCTACGTTAGCATGGGAAGCAGAGGCGAGCACACGACACCATGAAATACCCTTTTAATTGTAAGTTTTAATCAAACCGAGGAATGTTTAGAGCTTATTTCTTTTTATCGGGGGTTTTTTGTTTGTTTTTTTCTTTTCATGGGATCAATTGTTTTCACATCTTTTTGTGGGAAGCAATTTTAAGGCGTTTACATATAAATATATATATATACATATTTATCTGGGAGTAATGTCACATTTTTTATTTTTGTCTTTTAAACTTTTGCAAACCGGGGGCGTTATTACGTTACTACATTACACTTTAATCAGTGACAAGCCAGATAGCGAGGCGAGGCTACCCAATTTGTAGAGAGCATTCCCTAAACAAGGTCAAACTCAACGGTGAAACGCGAATAAAGTTGATAACAGTAAACAGCATAAAATAGGAGAGGTAAAGGAAGAGATAAAGAGCAGGAAAAATGAAGACGGCAAAACCGAAAAGTCTTCAGCCGAGTTTGAAAACAGCGGAAGTCGTCCTGCACTTTCTTGGAATATTTTGCTGCAGAGAAACGGCGAAGCAGGTTTGATCCAGACGGCAGTAGATTATTAGATTAATACACAGCTCTCTGCCCGTGTGCACAATTTAAAAAAAAAATCTCCCCTAAATAAAAAAAAAATTAAACAGTTTCATTGCTGGACTCCCTCATGAATATTTTATGCAGCGATCAACACCGGAATGATTGTTACATGTGAGTCCTGAGCCGCTCACGGCTGCAGAAAGCAATTTTTTTATCTTCCATACACTCCTGCTGCAGCCTACAGAGCACTTGCTCACAAAGTAGAAATACCTTCTTTGAAATCCTGTGTAAGTACCCCCCCCCCCCTTTCACCGGTGGGTGACTTTGAATCACACACAAAGCTGAATTTCGTCCCGAGAAAGTCCGAGACCAGGTCATGTAGCCATCCAGGCAGCTTCAATTAATCACTCCCACCAAAAAAAAAAAAGTTTCCAAGTATTTCACTTATTTTTTGCAACTTTTACAATAACTTTTTTTTATTTATTTTTTTTGAAACTCTCACCCAGGGCAGCGATTCCATTAAAGAAACATCCCGCTTTATTATGTTGTCAAAGAGCCTCTTCTGTGTCGAAGCAACGAGCTGCTTGTTAGCGCCGACCAAAGGGGGAGTCACGTCGCTTTAAAGGCCCCCGTAACCTGGCAACGTCACATGATTAAAACTCCAGGATTCATATTTGTTGTGGTTAATTGCAAGACTTGGTTCGGCTGTGTGTTTGGGAGGTAAAAGTCTGCTTACAGTGCACACACACACACACACACACACACACACACACACACACACACACACCAATTATTGCTCGTCAGTCCCTGTAATAACTCACTATTAGGGTTGAGGAAACAAAAAAAAGGAATGTATTGCAAAATGTGTAAAAGTTCTGCATATATAAGAAGAATACTGCCATTAAAAACCATTTTAACGTAATAAAATGGTCCTATATCTCTCATATGTGCAGAATATTTTTGCGCCTGTAGAAAATATGCATCCCATCTTTTTGAGCCACTTAAAACTGAGAAGAGTCATAAAACCGAGGTGAACAACAACCGTGCCTGCTGGCCAAAACAAACACTGGTGTTCATAGATGTCACATGGTACCAAATGATGAACAGTGTAAATACTATTGATGAATAATTTATTGTGGGTGAAATGTGTACACATTTAAAAAAAAAAAAAAAAAAGAATTATTACGATAATAAACAAAGTGTAGGTGTTTTCAGTGCCTCTGTACAGGGGGGATGGAAGTTTGTTCAATGTCAAAAAAAAACAAAAAAAAAAAAACTGTATGATACTATTTTTGCTTTTCACGGGTACATCGCGGTCGTCACTTAATACTAAAATGTTTTGAGTATGTATAAAATGAAACGGTGTGGATTTTACTCCTTGTTCATATTACTCTGCATGGCATGATTGGTGGCTTGTCGAAAACACGTTCCCAAGGCTGTTTTGCAGAATAGTAAATCTTCATTCGTGAAAAACATTTCTGAATGTCAGAAGAAGAGAGACGTTTTTTTTTTTTTTTTTTTTTTTCCTTTTCGTCGTTGTCTCTGTCTCGACGCGTCTCTCGTAACCATGCACACCACGAGCACAAGAACCAATTTAAGTTGAGAGAGAGGGATTCTTTTTCTTTAGCACCGCGGGCCGCATGTTTTTTTTGTTTTTTTTGTCCGTCTTTAGTGCTAATCCGAAAATGCAGCCAGCATGGCGTCGTCCTCCTCTCTCGTGACCACAGAGTGAGATAGACACAGAAATTCAATCTTTTTTTTTCCCCCTCCCTCCTTCCTTCCCCTCTCCCTCCCCCTCTCTCGCCACGCGTAATCTCGGGCCTCTCGCTTGAGACCTCGAGCCGCACAAATCTGCCCCGACTTATCACGCCGACTGTCGAGCGGCGGGCCCGAAGCTGACCGCGGCGGGTAAAGTCGCCCACAAAAGCGGACGGGGAGGCGGACGGACTGCAGAGTTGATGGAGGCGGCAGTCGGGAGCAGGAGGGGGGCAGATAGAGTTAGAAATTGGAGGACAAACATACACACCGAAACCAGATTGATGGAGTCATTCAGGGGGGGAAGAAAACTGAAATGTCCTCGCGGCTTTTCTTTTTCATGCGCAGCGGGCGCCAGATAAGATTGAATATATATTCATTGTTTTGTTGTGGCTGATCTATGACAATCATATGTTGACATTTCGCCGGTTTGGTTCATATATTTACCCTCATTCTCATAATAAATCGACAAGTTTCGCTGCTTTGTTTGCTTAGAAGCTGCTTTGATCCTAAGTTATGGGTTTGATTTGCCAATTATTGTTCGATTTATCACACTTCAACATAGTTGAGGGGTGTCGGTTTACTGCAGTTGTCTTCATTACATGTTTTTTGTGTATTTTATGGTCACTAAAAGGGAATATCTGCATGCTGCATGAACCAGAGGGAAGAGAAGTTGTGTTTATCATTCGCAAGAAGATCCGCGCCACTTCAATGAGCACGCCGCTTTCGTTCCTTTTACACGTTTGCACTGTCGGACAATCGTATAAGATGTGCTTTCCGTGGTTCTGTCACTCCCCAAAATCATACATCCATCTGGCAAAACTCTGCGACAACAGAGGAATCTTGTTCTCCCTCCCAAGGCGGCGAGAGAGGAGGAAACCAATGGGATCCTTGTTTTTGGGTTTTTTTTTTCCCCCCAGTCTTGAAAACGTTCTTCTCACGTGATGATTGGATTGATATCAAATTGTGCAAATGGTCCAAAATTGGAGAAATAACTTTTTGTTCCTGCCACCTTGAGGAAAAACAAGCCAGTTTCCCTGTTCTTGCAGAGTGGGCGTCGTCCACTCCACGTTTGTGCCGCAACGCAAAACATTTCGTCGCGTTTCGAGCAGCCGACGGAGCTCGTCGGGAAAAAAAATAAATAAAAAATGCTCTGACTCCGTCTCCATGGAAACAAGATAAACGCAGCTTTTCTGAACGTCGGTCCTGCGCGGCGGCGACGTTGTTTTCAAACGGATATCGTTTTTTGAAACGTTGGCGTGTAAAACGCAAAACCTTTCTGAAACGAAAACGCAAAAAAAATTAAACGCCACGTTTACACTCGGAACATTGTAGCAGTGTAAACGGGAATGTCAGTCACTCGTCAGACTGTGGAGGGGGGGGGGGGGGGGGGGGGGGGGCGCGCTGATCAGACTTTACCCCACTCACCCACCCCCTGCTGTGCAGCCCAAAGTCATCCTGGGGAAATGAGTGTGATTGGTTGGACTCTTTAGCCGCCATTTAATTTCATAAAAAGCATGAATCCTTAGTTTCCAGGAGACTGATGTGTTTGAAGCAGGCGGGCGGCTCCTGACAGATTGAGGAGAAGGGAAAAGACAATCATCGGGAGCCATTAAACCAGAGACCAATGACTCAGCGAGGATTCGGTTATGAGTTTCAGCTCTGCCAATTCATTTGGGCGGCGGGGGCGTGGGGTGGGGGGGAGGGGGGAGAGGGGGGGGAATTCTACTTTACCCAGAGTCCTCCACTTAATAGAGCTGCTTCATTGGGGGAGCTCTTGAATGAGATGCTCAGCGTCTCCTGGAATAGTGGTGAAAAATGGAAAGATAATCAGCGAATCGGTTTATCGGCGGCTCGACCGCAGAGTGTTCAGACGTGACGGCGGGGAGCCGCGGCGGCTGGAGATGAATCGGCTTGTTAGAGGAAAGCTCCGGGTCTGTACCTCCTGTGAGAGGTGCAGCGTTGCATTTTGGCCCAGGTGCTTCGCTTCATCTCCCCCAAAAGCTCGGCTGTCGCCTCAGTGCCAGAAACACAAGCTGTGAATGTCGGCGATAACGTTGTTCGGTCTGAATCCGATCCCTCATTTTGTTTGTGTTTTTGTTTTTTTTACACCCCCCCCCCCCCCCCCCCTCCAATCTCTCTCATTCATCCATTGTCATCACAGCTTTTCATCACGGAGCCAGACGTGCCTTCTTTATGTTATTTTTAGCTTTTTCAATTCTCACATTTCTTCTGTGACGGTGGAACCTGGTGATGAAACGAGGAAACACACAGACACAAAGATGTGTTTGACATTGATAATGGCGACGCTAAAAGAAAAGAAGAAGAAAAAAAAAAAAACACGACGAAACACTGGAGATGTAATCATATTTTTGTGAGTGTTTATTGACTTTCTTTCATTTCTTTTGTGTATCACAGATCTATTATCATTTTGTATGCTTTTTGGGAATCCTATTGTACATGTTTTACAAATCATTGTCTTGTCAAATAAACTGTAAACCAAACGCTCAGGATGCTTTGGTGTTCACTGCCTTTCAACGGGAGGAAAAGTTGATCTAATATTCGTCACATTATGAAGACAGATACCGCTCTCATCTCCGCATGTGAGCGCAGCTCCATTTTTTTTATTTTTTTTTTCCCAACGCAACAACCCGGCTGGGAAAGTCTCCCAGGCAACTCGTAGTGCTTCATTGTTCTGCTGTTTTGATGAACTCTCACTGTTCTCCCACGATCGCTTTCAGCAGCGCAAGAAATGAAATCATGCCAAAGCACCAAAACAAGAGAAAGCACGGCTCACAAACACAGCGGTACACAGTGTTGTGCAACCGGAGAAACCTGCCATTCTCCTCGAAAAGCGAAGCAGCGGTGCCAAGTTGCAAGTTCGCGCGGAGTTCACCGAGTGGCTGGGCAGAGGGAACGTTCCCACTTTAAATATGGTCACTTAGAACCTGGCACAGTCGTAAAACAATCTATTATATGTTTGTCTTGTTATGCGTTGGCCTGCGGTAGATGTGGAAAAATAATTGTGATGATGATGCTTACTGCTGTGATGGTTGTTCAACAATTATTCCCTTGATGACTTCACGGCAGGAGGAAATGGGGTTCGATGGGATCTGCAGCAGATTCGGATACGTATTAAGTACGTCAACACATACAGCAGATCAACCAAGTGTTTCACGGTGCCGAGGATTTAAGGCCCAGCAGGTGGACAGGAAGTGGAAAAACAATTGTCGAAAAAAACCCAGAATGAATCTCCGACTGAAAGCTGAGCAAAGTGAAAATGTCAAGACAGACTTTTCAGTCTTAAGAGTTTGAGTTTCTTTTAACCGGGCAACCAGGTTCAATTCAATATGAATAAAACCCTTTGACCTTTTTTTTTTGTATTTTCAGATGAGAGAGATTCTCAAAGGGACCTGAGAGTCACGCGTGTTTTTCCACTGTCATCCACACAACCCCCCATTATACCTCCGACGTTATATCGTTTGCTCTTTGTAAAACTCTCCACGGTGTCGGTGCTTGCAGGCGTCGTGTGAGGCGGACAGGGGGGGCAGTTCATCAGACCGAACGCAGAGATCATATTTAAACACACAACACTCACAGTGTTGATGCTGCATTGCTCAGGTTATGTCACGACATATATTTTCAGTTTAAATATGAAGGGAAACCCATTCAGTTGCATTTTCTGTCACCAATTACAACACAGCTATCTCGCGGCGTGTTTATTTTCAATCAGAAATCGAGATAAATCAAGTAATCTCATATGGGAATGCAAAGAGAAAAACGCTTCACCAAGGGGGAGGGGGGACCTCCAACAGATCAGACTTTGAGGTGGATTTTACTTTCACTGGATGGGGTTAGACTGGGGTGGGCAATCCTGGTCCTGGAGGGCCGCAGCCCTGCACGTTTTATATGACTCCTCACATCAATACAGCTGATAGCAATTACTGGCTCCTTGTCAAGCTTTCTGCAGAGCCTCGTCATGATAACAGGTGTGTTTGAGCAGGGAAACTTCTAGAACGTGCAGGACTGCAGCCCTCGAGGACTAGGATTGCCCACCCCTGGGTTAGAGGATCGAGAGAGATAGAGAGAAGAGGAAGGGGGACGAGGGACGAGAGCAACAAACAAACAGTTTTGCACCAGATGGTAAGTTAATCCACTTGGCTTGATGACGGCGAGACGCCCAGATCACAAACTTCCAGTCTGAGAGGGAGAGCTCAGGCTCCGATGAAGAAATCAGACAAACCTCTTCACTCCCTCTTTGTGTCTCGAAGAAACGCTTTGATGTGAATTTGATTTCCAGTGCTGATGGGTGGGGGTGGGGGTGGGGGGGGGGGGGACCATGCCGACACTTCGGCTCTAATGCCTGAGAAGTGGTGTAGAAAACGGATGCAAGTGTTTTGTTGCTTAATCTGTTCAGAGAAAAGAGCTAAAATGGTGCAGATTGTTTCAAGTCGTGCTTCGATAAGAGATTGTATTCTTCACGTGTTTGAGTCTCGCAGCCAATTGACAAGAAACAGACTGAGAAATGTCTTTGTTTGTCAGGTTTGTGAGTGAATGTATGTGAGTCCATGTTGTGTGTGAGTTCCTGTCATTTGGTGGGGGGTTTTTATGTTAAGTGAAAGTATATTTCAAATGATCCCGCTGAGTGATGAACTTTCCTAGTAACTCCCAATGAAACACGCATTTTAAGATCTGTATTTATTGTAACTGGAATAAGGACAAATCAAAAAGATGAAACAAGCTTTAGAACAAAATCAATTAATTGCCACTGATCACAAATTGCAGACACAACAGAAGACTGAGACTTGAGCTGAGACATCAGTGCCGCTGCCATGAAAGGAAGCTGTAAAAACGTGCACAGTGCCACAGGTATATTAGAAGCTTTTTGGACATTTCACTGTGTTTTGCACCAGAAGGTTAATTAAAATTCTCCCTCCAGAAGAATCTGGACAGAATGTGGCCCCTGAAATGTGTTTGACACCTCTGAGGAGTAGCACATTGTTCTGTATTCTTTTTTTCCCACCTTCCAGTTACTCCTGAACGCACCAGCATTGCACATTGCACACAATTAAGTCCTGTTAATTTACGGGCTAAAGTTTATATATATATATATTTTAACTCTTGAATATGATTTGTACTAAACCTCAACCAGACCCCAGTTGCTCTTGTATGAAGCCAAATGGTTGCCATGGTAACCAGTTGGAGGTGGAGCCAGGTGGTAATCAGGTGCAGGTGAATGGTGAGAGGCAGGATGTCGCTCTGCAGCTGCTCACTCACCTGGGAAATGGAACAAACTTTGCGGCCTGGACTGGAGACACGCAGTGAAGAAGTGCTAAAGGTCAGACTCTCCTTCAGATGTCGTTAAAACACACAATACACAAACCAAGATTTAGCCGGGATCGAGTTCGGAAGTGTACACTTTCTTGCAAAACATTGAGAAGTACGTCAAGTTTGAAATTTGATTAGAGTTTCCCAGTTGGCTTCCTACAATATCCCTGCAGCCCCTGTATTGGACAAAAAGTGGAGTGTTATTTAATGTGAAGTAGATAATTCCCCCTAGGCTGTCAGGAAACCACAATGTTCTTTATTATTTGAACAATAGAAATCTAATATTACAGCGAAACGCCATTGAATACCTTCTTACATGTTTGTTTAAGAAGGTACTCGAGCAGTAAAAAATCCACTTGACAAGCTTTCGTCACAACTTATTCAGGCTTTTCTGCAGCATTTCTTTATTGAAAGCAACCTTTACATTAAACAATGTGAGAATGTACTCTTTCTCCTCAATGGGGGGAAAAAAAAAACCCCCAGCAGTTCTAAAGAATGAAATCAATAAACGAGCTGTTCCCAGAGACTAATTCACAGCCTGTCAATAAGGTTGCAGGCCTGAATGTTGTTCAGTGGCTTCACTGCCCCCAAGTCTTTAGTTTTGATGTGGAAACTGGTACTTTCAAGAGGTTCGGCTCGCCTCGCTTCATGCCGTGCGCTCGCTCTCATCTTTGCATTATTACTATTATTATATTTTTTTCTCCACTCTTGTATTTCAGGACGTTTCATTTTTATGTTCCGACTTGTCATTTAGGGAAGCGGAGCCGCGAGCACCATGAGCAACATCGGAATAATGATTATGTAGACAAATAGGAAAGTATTAATCCAACCTGCTCTGTGTTGTAACTCCGGTTTATGGCCGGAGTGGACAAGCTCCATGGCTTTTTGAGAATCATGGCCTGATGAAGCGATGAGCACTGAGGATCTGCTCACATCAGTTTTGCAGAACAAGGACTTGCGTCGGGATGAGTTCTTAATAATGCATGCACGGTCCTAAAAATTGCTTTATGTTTTATTGGATGTTGCTCTTTTGCTGAGAAATGTTTGTTTCTGACACTTGAACATCCGTTGTGATTTTGTGAAACGGGACATTTCCACACACTTCCCTGAAGCCTCATCAAACTGTGACTGTGAACGTCTGGTAACAGGTTTTTTTTTTTTTTTATCCTTGAGCCATCAGAGCCTGAAATAACAGTTGATCTGGACTCTAGTATTTTCAGTGTCGTCGTGTTTTTATCAATGCCTTTTTAACATTTTTTAATTGAGATACTCTGACTATGTACGTATGAATGTATTGATACCAATAGGAGCAGCACTTGATATTTCATTATATCAACTATATGACAAATGGAGCATTCTATTCTATTCTAAAAAATGTGAACGAGGTGGTTTATTGCGAGGTACAAGCTCGTCTGAACATTGGAGTGCCGATGTGCGATTTGAAAGGCGAACGTGCAAACCTCCCAAATGTAACGAGGATTTCCGAGTGGCAGAGCAGCTTAAAGATCTGATGGTGGACAGAACATGGAGCAGGAGGTGGATTACTTCGGTCACCCGAGAGTATTTCGCCCGAAGTTTTGAGGGATGAAGTGAAGGTGCTGGATTCTGGAGAGCTTTGAAAGTTGCGAACAAGATTTTTGAAGTTTGGTGCGGAAATCGAAGCTGCTTTAGGGAGTTCTGGAGACGCCGTGGAAAAGTTTCTCTGGATCTTTTGTTTAGAAAAGTCCAAATGAGGAAGCGTGTGGACTGTGGCGGGTACAAACTGGAGGAACCCGATTCAACTCAGACGTGTTTGTATTAACCTGCTTCCCCTCCAGTGCCTTGTGTTCCAGCATCTTTTATAACCCATATAGCTGCTGAAGAATGCGGTTAAAGGCTATAGAACGCAGGTTACATAACTGATTATGATACATGATTATATATAAGGTTATATAATGGTGCTTGTTATACCAAAGACCTTGCCAGAGGAGCTTCCAATTCACTTTCTTGAAGGTTTCAGGAAGTAAACAGGAGAGATTGAGAAAGAATCTCATTCAGATTCAGTTGTTGGAAGTTTGTCATACAAAATCATCAAATGGTACAAATATACACAAGAGATGTCGATGTTCAAAGCACCCAAATGTAAATTATGCAAACATTTTGAGCAGAGATTTAATTTCTTCTCTATTTTTTTTTTGTTTTTTTTTTCATTAACAATTCACGACAACCCCTTCATTGCGGAGACTTTGTTTCTCTCGTCTTGCAGCATGTTGGCACCGTATTTTAAGAATACGGTGCGAACTGGTGCTCTTTTAACCGACGCCTGTCAGACGAGACGCGACGCCCTCGTCGTCGGGGGCCCCCAGTCTGTTCACTTCTGTGGCTAATTAACCACGTCGCCGAGTCGCCGGCGGTCCCCGCCGGGCGCCGCCGTTTGACAAAGATCCAACGTGAGCGAGCGGAGGGTCGGGGGGCATCACAAGCAGTTTAATCCAAATCAGACCGAGGCGCACGTTGTCGTGTGACGGACGATCATAACAAATGTTGAGCGGGGCGGGTGATGAAACCAGGGGGCCACGGTTACTGTAGAGACGATCCACATTACCTGATTTATGTTTTCCATCCAGTTACATCAGGACTCAGTCTGAGCCGCGAAAATCTCTGGAGGGATCTGAAGTTTGATTTTTGACAGACGTCTGATGGATGATGCAGCCTCGCAATTTGTCCCAGTCTGAGAATATTAGACGGTTTTTTACTGAAGAGCTTCTGGAAGTTTAAAAGTGGGAGTCGTTTTTTTTACCTCGACTTAAGTTTGAGCTGTTTTACAGTTTAATATCGATTCTCCCTCTCTCGTGCACTCAGGTGGATTCAAGTTACTATTTTAATGGCAGAGTGTGCGCGTGTGCAAGGTCCAAACATAAAGATCAGACTGCGAGCTTCCATTAGAACAAAGGTTGACCTCAGGGGGGGTCAACCATGAGGCTCGTGGCCCAAAACCGGCCCGTGAGAGGCTCCAATCCGGCCAAACCACCAAGAAAATGGTTAAAATTTCAAAGCAAACCTTCATTTTTTTCAAAGAACTTCATTATAATTGACTTTATGTTGGGATTGTTGCCACTTTACGTCATTATTCTTTGGTTTTGTGAAGTGATCAACATCTTCATCACGTAAACTTTACCTTTAAAGGTTATTATGGTACTATTCTACCAGTCCCGGACCACTTAAGATGAAATTGGGCCGATTGTGGCCCCCGAACTCTAAATGTGTTTGACATTTTGCCTGCACGTTGCCACGGTGAGAGTTGTCATTCACACAGCCTGAGCTAAAAAGGAAAGCGCCGCTCCCACCTGACGCTTGCGTCGAGGCGGACGGGTGGTCTTCCAATATATAGAGACCGGCAGCTACATAAATATGCTGCTGAACAGATTGTACCGGCTGCTGCTTCAGACTTGAGCTATGAATATTTACCAACAGACCTAATGGCAGAGGGAACTGTGTGGCTGCCGCCGTCGTCTCTGGAATATTGGATGATATTGTTACAGCGTGCGCGCGCTGCACTTTGTATTTATTATATTAAGGGTTGCAGGATGTGTATCGCCAGTCAAAAGGCGGGAAGAACTTTGTCTCGGTGCGCGACACGTTCATGCCCTGCTTGTCAAGACACTGGAACGAACCAGACCCCCGGTGCCCCCGGTGGAGACGTGATGATGGAGGTCTTGGAGAGAGGCGAGCGAGGAGGAGGAGGAGAACGTGGGTGGAGGAGCGGTGGAAACCATTTGTGTTTATTCCTTCCATTCAAGGCGTTTTGCAGCTTGTTAACAACAATCGCCACCTATAGCCGCCTCCTCGGCTGTTGTCGCACACCAAGTAGCAGGTATAGCTACTTAACTATTCATATTCTTGTTTACCTGACCAACCACGCCATGATTTGCGACGCTTTCACACCGTCAAATGCCTGTTTTCCTAATGCGGCGGCTGAATTGTGACTCCTCTCTGATCTCGGCTGAGCGTCGCTGATTCCCGCCCGATGCTTCTTCAGAGACACGTGAACGATTAAAGCGTTTAAACTTGGCGACCCAACAGAGATGCGGTATTTCATAACCCAGCCATTATTTGGTAATTCAATTAAACTTTTATCGGGCGCACCTTTTTTATGAGCTACTTTGTTGCTTCGGTTTAAACCGGCAGCCGGTAATTATTCACACTAATGAAACCACTTAGCGCTCTCGCTCCCGACGCCACGAGCGAGGAGGAGTTTTAAGAAGGGGTGAAAAAAAAAAATGGGTGGAGGAAGAGGAATTATTACTGAGATGAAGAGGGAGGCAACGGGCCCGTGATTGAAAGTGGAGACGTGAGAAAGGGAAAGAAGCGAAATTGCAAGATAGAGGGATTAGTGTAAGCAGGTGGAGAGGTAGACTCAAAGAGATTAAGAGAGGCAGATAGACGGAGGGGGAGTGAATCGATGAGCTCGTCAATAGCGAGTGGGAGAGATGTGATGAGAGAGGAAAAAAAGAAAATGGCGTGGAGTCGGAGGAAGCAAACGCCCCCCCCCCCCTCCACCCCCCCTGTTGCGTCGGAGCCCCGCCGAGAAAAATGGCCCCGGAGAAAATGAGAATCCACGGCACTCGGCGAGTGATTGAAAAAGCCTGTTTTATTTTGGCTTATCGTGGGGAACAGGTACAGATTCAAGATGATACGGTGACGCTTATTCTCCTCGGGATCCACGGGGAAAAGTAACTGGAGAGAAGTTTCATAAAAAAAAAAAAAATGCAAAGACCTTTGCACACAAAATGATTGATAGGAGATTAACTACGGTCGATATGATATTATGCAAAATATTGAAAGATGTGACGAAAGCTTCACTTTCTCGTCTACGTGGGACCAACAACTGTTTTATTCTTAAACAGCTGTTTTCGTTGAATTCCTGTTTAAAATGTTCTATTTTGATGTGGGTACAGCTGTGTCATTACTGTATTCATTCCACCTTGTAATTTTCTAATCTAGTTTTTTTTTTTTTTAATCCGTTCAAACTGTTCTCCTCCTTTTCTACATCATCCGTCCTCCTGCTGTGATTTCATTAAAGAGAGCTTCTTTCCAGCAGCTCATCAATCTTTTAAAATGGAGTGTCACTTCAAGGGTACAGAGTGATATAAAGGCCTTTATTACAAACTTCTTTAACAGTAATCATTGTTTCAACATTGCAGCACATCACTTGTGATTTTGTAAATACATTGCTTGATGGCTCTGAACCAATGAGAATCTGAGAGGGGGGGAAAAAAACAAGGTGGTGCCCATGGTGGTTGTCGCGGTAACGAGAGTCTGCATGTTCTTCCTGCTTGGGTTTTTCCCAGGTGCTCCACTTTCTTCACCACAACAACAAAAACACAAGTTGCGGTGACCGTAAAATAACCATGGCTGTCACGTGACAACGGTGATCGGAGCCGCTGAAAACGCAACTTTTCGAAAACGTCTTCCAACATAGACCCCGTCCACACGACGGCGCCGTCTCATGTCCCCGATCATCCACACGGCGCTTTAGGAGTTTGGTTTGGTTGGTTAGGGTTTGGTTAAATAAGGCGAGATGTCAATTCTGTGGCAGCGTTACAGCGCCCCCTATAGGCCTGGCATATGTACTACATCGTTTTGAGTAGTTTTCATTGCGTCGTGTGGCCGCAGGACAATGATTTCAAGAACGATGTGGGAAAAAAAGAGACTTTTTTTGTCGTTTTGGTTCACATGGACAGGGCTCTGGGAACTTTTTTGAAAATGCTCAAACTCTGTCCCTGTGTAGATGGTGGAAAACGCAACTTCTCTGAAATGCTGTGCATGGTTGTAGTAAATATTGGTTTTGCACAAAACACAAGGTGGATGTAGAAAAGCATAGTTGTCAATTGGGGGATTTGGACGGCATGTGGAGACGGTACAGCAGCCGAGGTGTGCATATTTACTGTGGATAAATAGAAAAAGGCCGAACTACTACTGGGAGTCGCACTATATGTACACATGAGTTGTTATTGCTGCTGGCATCGTATTGGAAAATCCTCCCACATGCACATTTCTCTCGCGAGGATGGCCTGCAGCTTTGTTACTGCCAATGACTTCTTTGATTTGAAAATTGTTTTAATATGGAGGGGAGAAAAAAAACCAACTAATGCTGCAACTCTGCCAATTTAGAGAATTGGGGACAGAGCAAATGAGCTGATCCTTGTTGGCACTTCAGCAATTTAGATTTGAGCCATGTGTGTTTTTATTCAAATTAAGTGAAACAAATATGTGACGGGCCTCATTCTTTTGAGCTCAGTATTTTTGACAAATTGACCGTGTTTAGTCTATAATTAAGTAAATGCCTTTAAATTAATTAGTTTTATTTTTTTATTTTCTTGTCACATAGATGAGGACCAGACATCCCACAGCATTGCAGAGCTGACAAATCTAAAGCCTTCATGTACATTCCTTCATTTACTTTCCCGCAGGAAAAAAATTCAAATGTGACCTTCTGGTTGTTCATTTAAAGAGGATTATGCTTGATGTTAAAGTCCCAATTAGTCACAGCCTCCTCTTTTATTACTGTGAAAAAAAATTCTCTGTAGTGGCTTATCTTGTTTTTGAATTTTTTGTAACACAATCTTCTGTAAAGGTCACCCCGGTGAGGAACTGAAGGACAGATTTCTCCAGAATGCTGGAAATCTCATCTTTACAGGAATGTTGACTGGAGAAAAAAAATTTTTTTGAAAACTTTTGAGGGGATAAAGGTGCACAAACACAATGGTGAAGATATTTTTCTTGACATTCAGACTCCTCCTGTAATTTCTCCCCAGTTATTTTATCTCGCATTGACTCTTGATGAGCCGTCATTCTGGGATCTGTTCTTTATGGTTGTGTATTTTCAATTTGTCGTCATTGTTTAATTTTTTTTTTTATCTTCTTGCAAAGCCAGTGTGGTTTGCTGGTACATTCAACCTTATATTTAACACAAGGTTCTATGTCGGTGGCAGATTTTAAATGAAAAACGCATATCGTGTAGCAATGCACAGCCATATTCACATGTGGATATTCCAGCTGTGGTAGTCACACTCCGACATCATTTACCCAGAGACACTGGGATTCCTCAGTCTGAGACGTGAAAAAGTACAACTTTACATCTTTACTTCCCTCACTGGTTTCATTGAGTTCAATTCCATCGTTTATTTAAAAAAAAAAATCCTTTGGTCAGAATATTAAACAATCAATACAACTCTTGTTAAAGTTGATGGACATACACTTTCTTTTCCTCCCCGGAGTCATTCGTTGTGTTCGGTAGTTAGTTCTAATTAGTACGAGACGGAAAGTTGAGCAGAGCTTGATTAAAAAAAGAAAAAACACCAAGCAACAAACAACAGATTTCCTCCAGTGACAGGGCTCGAGGTAAAGTCAAATCCATTGTCCATGGAATGTAAAACTCTGTACACATCCTGCTCAGATATTGCAGTTCTTAGCAGACTGACAACCCGATAATTTCCTCCCTCCGGTCACGCTGCCGGTGTGGCTGAAAATACCTTGTACATGTTGGATTAGTCCGGGCCAAAACTGTCATTGATTGACACCGTGAATGTAATGCAGTTAAAGCCTGAGCATTGACTCTTCCTCTGGCTGTTTTTTGCACTTCTTCTGGGTGGACATACTCCAACTTCGGCTACTTTTAATTAATTTTTTTTTAAAGTGATTAAGACGAAAGTCTCGCAGAGCCTCTGCTAAACATTTTGGTGATTTTTAGAGTGCAGATTAGCCCCGTTAATTGAGTCCATTTTAGGGTGCACATCTATATATCTGAAATTTCAACAAAATGCATTACTTCAGATCTTCACTCTTCCTCAGAAAGTAAAAAGGACAAAGTATTGATCAGCCCACTCAGGATGCCGACCTTAAGCAAAGGTTGAGAGAGTCTCGGTTTTGGAATAACAAGTTCGCCCGGCCTGATCGTGGAGAGTTTGGCAGGTTCGTGGCAAAAAAAAAAACAACAACAAAAAAAGCTTCTTGTTGACGTCTGTCCTCACAGAAATGCTTTTGTCTGAACCATTTCCTCTTGCTGAGTGACATTTGGCGAGGAGGAGAGAGGAAACGCTGCCGTCTGATCGACGGCGGCTCCTCAGCAGAGATTCTAATGGCTGCAGGCTGCGTCACACGCTTCTCCGGGCGGGGGGAGGACACCGTCTTTACCTGGAAGTTTAAAAGTCCTCTTTCTTCTTTACGTCTTTTACGCTTCTCGGTTCGCCAGAATCGATGGCGGATTGTGGACTTGGCTGTGATTTGAGGACTTAGTTCATTTTAAAGTGGGGGGGGGGGAACACAGTCGGTCCCTCCGGTCGGTGCCGCGAATCTCCATTTCAAAACGCAGCGAGCGTCGAGTCTGACATGCGCTGACACCCTCGTCTCTCTCAGGTGTACGTCTTCCTTTTGTTTGGCACGTCGGTTGAATTACAGCCGGCTGGATGCGGCGCTGCTGCCGGCAGTTTGTGAGTCTCTGTGTGTGTTTGCTGGTGAGGAGATTTCCAAAGCTGCACTCACTCAAATTGAATTTAGACAATCCGCGCAAGGTGGGAATGTGTTTTGGTCCTGTTGTGAATTATAATTCAATTCTGCGCGTGCGTGCGTGCGCATGCTAACCGCGAACTGGGAGGCTGCTGTTCTTGTTCCCACTGACAAATCCAGGTAGATTAGTGCCTGCTGTCTCAGCAGGAACAACACCTGAAATCATTAGGCTCAAAAACCTCAGCTGCCATCGAATGTACACACACACACACACACACACACACACACATAGGATAAAGCCCACATTTCCAACATGTCAGTAGACCATAAACATCTCTGGTTTGTAGCTTTTTCTCTTCTCCAAGAGTCTTTTTGAGCAGAGTGAGAGTAACAAGCTGCCATCACCACCCTCCTACACACACACACACACACACACACACACACACACACACACACACACACACACACACACACACACACACACACACACACACACACACACACACACACACACACACTGCTCCCCTGTGCTCACACTGCCCCCATGTGTCCAAGCAGGGGACGTGCAGTCTGGAGGCCTCTCCTCCTGGAAGGGCCTCTTTGTCCGATCAGATTAGCTGATGGTTCATAATTACACTGAGGCGTCGCGGTGCACAAACACCCTGGACAATAAAGGTAAACTGAAAATGAGCAAACTGGATCCAGTTATAGTCTCCGAAACAACCGAAGTTATTCCAGTTGAAAAGTCACTGGTGTGAGATTCATGACAAGTCTGAACCCAGACCTTTTTTTCCAGGTGTGTCAGGCACCGTCTGTAATTCACACCGGACATCCTTCAGGGAGTCAAACCGATCCCTCTCGAGTTTTAACTTCATCACAGGAAGTGGAAAAGGCCAAAGGAAGCCAACTCTCGCCTGATGTTTGACCCCTGTCTTCTATATCATTACGTCTCACACCAGCTCCCTCTAATGGTGCAACGAATAAAGTCATGTTGTAGTTATTTGAAATTAATATAATATTAAAGAAAATATGATGGTATTAAAATAATGAAACTTCAGTTAGATTTCCTTTACTTAATGAAAAAAGCTGTTTCTTGTAATATTCCGGTTTGCTGGGATTACTGGAAGTATAAAAGTGAAGCACTTTGTTGAGCTGAATTTTCGTGCCGCTGCTTCGTACAGAGAAACCAGAAAAAATATCCTATTAACCAACTTGTTTTTGTCCAAAATGCTTTTTTGCCTGAGAACAGATAGAAGCGCATTAATATGCACTAGTTAAACAGAAAAATGCATAAAGCCCCTTTAAATGTACGAGACCTGAAACCCTGAAGGAGACGAGGCTGCAGAGAAAAACGCCAGATGTTATTTGTGCAGGTGAAGAACAGGCGGCTGCAGCCCACCGTGGATTCGGTCTCATCACAGTTGGACAATGGAAAATTGGAAAAGTCGCCAACTTTGTCGAGTCTTGATTTCTTCTGAGATTTCATCCACCGAGACGGGGTTTGTTTTTTTTTTATAATTCTTGGATTTGGCATCAATGGTTTGAATTCCTTCTCAGTCTGTAGTAACAATTCATCATGCAGCTGTTGTTTTTGGAGCTGTTATTAGATGATAGTGTGCTAATTGTACCAAAAAATTTTATTAAATTAAAGCCACCAGATACAAACGCATTGCTGTTGCCGCACGTCAAATAGAGAATATTTGGAATTGGGAAAAAAGCCGCAGTAACTGGATAGGAACCAAAACGACTGAAGGTTTTTATGGGGTTTCGTGAAGCTTCATGATTCACTTTAATTTATGACGCCACCAGATGGCGCTCTTGATTTGAAGGTCGAGCCCGAAGGACGAGCAATGAAACGTGTTTTCAAACAGCCAGCGCCACCTAGTGGCTCCGGAAAATAAAGCCATCGCTACCTCAAAGGATTAAGTCAAGTTAATTTGAATAGTACATGAAAAAAACAGAGCAAAACCGACTGTCGTGCGTCGCCACCGCGAGATTCACATTCAACTTTCTGAGTGAATCGTCTCCGTGAGAGTCGATTGTTCCACCGTGACATTTGGCTTCGACTTTCATGTTGCCCCCGAGATGGATAAGGAAAAAACTCTGGTGATATTGTGACATTTTCTTCTGCCTGTTTGGGTTTTTCATCGAGTCCCAGAAGTCCTGATGACATTCCAACCGGCTGTGCTGAGTGCTCTTCATCACCTGCTGACATGAGAACACATTAACTTTGAGAGCCGGAGATATTTTTCACACATTGTGGGACCAAATTGTGGAAATGTATTGTGTAATTCGCAGCAAAATATGAGCAGATCTTCTGAATAATTAATCATTTGACTTGTTAATGTGAGAATGTGGGACTTTATAGCGGAACTAAATGATTACAACTCTGGATTCGCATCGTTTGCAGGTGAAAACACAAAACCTTGGTTGCATTTTTTGTGTCTGTTCACGCGACAAAGGTTCTCCGAGCTGCTGAATACGCAACGATTTGAAAACGGCTACGTCTCCGTAGATTTTTTTTTTTTTTTCCTCTTTCACTTTCATTATAAAAACAAACGGCACCCCCCAGTGGTCCAACATGAAAACTACAGCATTTTCAACGTTTCTACCCATGAATGTTGCCGTGTCAACGCGCAATTTTTCTGAAACCAAAACACAAAAACGACGTGTCTTCATTTAAAACGTCGTGTAAACGTGGGCGGGGCGTGTCGGCTTTTAACCGGTTGTATTTTACATTCAGAGCAGTGCGGTTTGCCGCCATGCTATTACTGAGCAGGTGTGCAATTTGTTGTCATTTTCAAACATTTCAATATGTAAACTGGGAAGGTTTTTAGAGCCCCAGATGTTCATGTGTGCAACGCTAATAATAAATTCACCAAAAATCCAGAGCGTCTACGAAACACTGCCGCAGTCCGTCATTACTTCATGATCTGAAGCTGTCGAGTCATTCCTTCCATAAATTATTGCCCTGTCTCTTTCAGTCTGTGTAATTCATGGATGAAAACACACACACACACACTCAGAAGTTTCCTGATGCCTCTCTCTGAGGCGGCACAGTCATTTCTGCTTCCAGTCGGAGTAATTTCAGTCTCTTGATGCTAATTTCTCTGGGTTAATTGCTGCCTTTGCTTCATCTCCATAGCTCAAAGTTGGAGTCATTAACATGGCGACAGTAATTCAAATTCTGTCTGCTCACTTGGGCCTTTATTCAGCTGTAAACCAATCAGCCAGCTGTATTCAAATGAGAGGGAAAATGACAGTGTATTTCATGAATTAGATTTTCTGCCTCAAACAGTTGCTTTTAATGGCTCCCTCAGGCGAAGCACTGTGCAGGGGAATATTTCACTATCTGTGTCAAGGTTAGAGGAACATTTATATTGGTTAATCCAGCCTTGAATGAAATGGTCATAATGTGGAAAAGTAATTTAGATTGCGGCCAATGTGTGCAAGAAAATGTCTAAAAGAGGGGCGACACACTCCGGGAATTACACCGATTTTTAAAATAAAAAAACTGTCTGAAGTCGAAAGGATCCTCCATATTTAATCAGGAAATTGGTTGATAAAGTAACCCGCAGAGGAAAGTGATTAATTGGATTAGTTAAACTCGATGTACTGAGTTTAGTCAACAATTGTAAAAATGTTTGCTTCCTGATGAAAATGCTGCTTGTCATTTTTATCACATCTCATATAATTCCCGGTGTCCAATTAAACAAAGAACAGAAAAAGTTGGTATACGTTTGTAGCCTTCATCTATCCTGTTTATCCAAAAGAGAATGAGAGAGAAATGAGTAAAAGTGTCGTAGAATCGGAGGACGTCGCCAGGACAAAACACACTTTAGAGTCACGATGACTTTTTGGATAATCTGAGGAAGTCGGAGTGTCTGTGAGAAACTCGAGCACAGGGGGAACATAGAAACTTCAAACAGAAAACCCAGCTTGTTTGTGTTTTCACCACCGTGCCACACACGGCAAGAACATTAACTTTTGTCTGAAGTGATTCTTTCATTCCAGTTTCATGCAGCAACTCACAAATTAAACCAGACTGCAAATAATAAAAGTGGAAAAGCTGTCATGAAGCAGAAGATATTTTAATATCTGGAAAAAAAAAGTGAATTATCTAAATATAACGGACTTGGCTTGAATATTTCGGGTTAAACTTGTAGAATTCAGGTCGTGGTCCAGAGTCACTGGATTTACAGACAAATAATCACACATGTATTAAAGTGGGAAAAAAAGCAACATAAATAGATATTTAAGAGCAGAACAGATGATTAATACTTTATTAAATACAGCCGAAATTGTACAAATGGTTAAGACGTTACCTGTTGCTGATGATGGACGATTTCCAACTGAATTGCCAACTTCAGCGTCTATTCTGAAAAGAAAAATCACAGTGGATTTATTTTTCAGCACTAAATGAAATGCAAATCCCCTCAGGGTGAATTAAAATGATGAAATGTAAATAGATGCAGTGTAAATAGATGCTTTTCATTGCCTTTGGATCCTCACTCGCCCCTTTGCGACATATTTTAATGTGAAAATACAGAAACTCTGGCATCCCACCAAACATGACTCCTGAGAATATATTGTTACTGCACATGTGTTAAATTTAGAAGCTCCACTTTGGAAGTAAAATAACTTTGACTTGTTGACTCTTCCTTATATCAGCTGGCAAGGTAGTTTAAAATCATTGTGGGGAATGGATTGATTTTCATCACCAAGTGATTGAAAATATCTAGTAGTTGTAGTGATAATTCTCCGTATTCTCAGTACGTCGCATCATACTGAGGCCTTTTTTTTTTTTTTTTCATCGGCTTGTACAACCTGTGGAGACGCATGATGTCGTCGTCTGTGTGGCTGTTTCAGCGCTTCTCCAGCAGAGAGAGCAGTTCGCTGCAGAGTCGGAGATGGTGGTGGTGGTGGGGGGGGGGGGTGGAGGAATAAAGGTTTAGGGGGTGATGAAGGCTGAGAGGAAACGAGTGAGATCTACTTCACACCTCGTCAGACTGAGTGAACTTGTCTCCTCAGGTTTGGTTGAAGGTCACAGTCACAAAAGCAGGAGGGGGATTCTACTCTCTCCTATCCCTCCTCCTCTTCCTCCTCCTCCTCCTCCTCCTCCTCGCCTCTGAGGCCTTCACATCACACGCCGCTCTGCCAAATGAAATCCCTCCTTCCCGCTCGACGTCTTTCTGCAGAGCGGCAAAGATGTGACTCCCACCTCGTGACGCAAGATGTTGCGCAACACGTTTAACTCCTGTCGTTGCAGCCAGAAGACGCATTTGGGAATTTGTGCCACTGTGGTCGCTGAGCCGTGCGATAAATCGATTTTAATATCTCTCAGGCTGGCTTTCAAAAGTGCTCTGTAATTATCATGTTATTTAGCCGGAGAATTGAAGGCAGCAGTTTGCGCCGTCCACGAAACTGCTGTTTCTTCTCTTTTAGAGGACGGGTTAGAGGACGGGTCCGTCTCTGGTTGCACTTCAGGCCACATGAGTTTGTCTCTGGAAGTTTCCCTGTGCACAAATGACTCTCTGAATCAGCCCTCTGTGTGTCTGAGTCGATGTGAAGTTCTGTCTGTGCCACGATGGAATGGTGACCTATTCCAGGTGACCTTGGCTCCGCCCCCGTGACCCTAAATCCAAAACATGACTGGCTGGATAACATTCTTGTGCAATTATGATACGCTGAGTGAACAGCTAGAACATTCCGGTCGTGTTTTTGATTTTTTTTTTTAAGTCTTTTCTTTCTTTCTCTTCATTCTGCAGAATGAAAATGGTCGTCTGGACTCGGTTGTGTTCTGTTCATTGTG
Source organism: Blennius ocellaris (assembly GCF_963422515.1). Classification (NCBI taxonomy): domain Eukaryota; kingdom Metazoa; phylum Chordata; class Actinopteri; order Blenniiformes; family Blenniidae; genus Blennius; species Blennius ocellaris. The sequence continues at coordinate 20,411,424 of NC_137669.1, forward strand.
TTCTGCTGCACAGATGGAAACTGTGTTTTGGTGCCTCGGGGAATTTGACTGAATGCTCGCTTGTCACATTCCTCCCCTACATCCCCGGGACGGAAACTGAGCAGCAGTAGGATTGTTCAACATCACATCCCGTGTCACGACTTTCACTTCATATTGGAGAGGAAATGAACAAAACTAAAACGGGAATGGAAAAGTGGATTTAAAAGAGAATTGTAATATTTGACGTGAACTGTTAATTTCTCAAATCTTGTTTTAAGTCACTATGAAACTTTTTAAAAGGCTCTGGTTCTTATTCTGATGAATGAATAAATGAAATATTAGTTATGACTTAAGGGTTCATTGTTTCGGAAGTTTGACTGTTTAATGCTCTTCTTACGTCTCAGGAACAAAAACTGAGCTTTTTTATCGAATCACATCAGTACATTCACTTTGTTCCTTTTTCTTAAATAATTGCATGGAATTGAGGAGGAAAAAAGATAATGGAACAATAAGGGTATTTATTTAATGTTTTAAACTGTCAAGTCATAGGAAGGGCATTTAGCAAGAACTCATTAAGTTATGAATTTATAAGCTTAGCGTTTTTGTGTTGCTGGAGATAATTGGTTCATTCAGACAGACTGAAAGTTACATGGATGTTTTGTTTTGCCGTGGCCGTTCCGACTACAGGCTACTGAAGTGTCAGAACTTTTATTTTTTTTACAACAGAGGTTTTCTATTTTGGTCTCAAAGAGGCGAGGTCAAAGGTCAGCGCTCATCTTCACTCCCATTTTCCCCTCAAGCCATAAATCTGGGTGAAATTATGGACTCGGACATGAAATTCAACTTCCACAATAACAAAATGAGCTTACGGCCTTCGGAAAAGTCTTGCAAGAATTAAAGGATTACCGATCAAACCAGATTCAGAGACACTTGATCCTGCTTTTGTTTCCAGTCCTATCAAAGTATTTTAACATGTCAAACAGGTTTACGTTGTTTCGTATTAACAATCGTGTTCAGATGAGTGTTTTCTCCATTGACTAATGTAAAAAAGGAGAACTCTGAGAGAACAGATGATGTCGTCCATGATTAACATCCAGATGGCTAAATTGCTGTTGCATTGTGTTGATTTGCATGTAAAAATAAAACATCTGTAAGAGTTTACAGATTAACTACAGTTGGCCATTTGTCGCAGTTGCTTTGCATGTGTTGCTCCAGACTGGCAATAATGAGATTATCCATAGTTTCCGTTGTTCAGCACTTCTTTCTTAGCACTGTGGATTGTTGGGGTATTGCAGCCTCACAGGCCCCACCTGCATCAGCGTGCAGCTTTTGAATCTCGCTCCTGTAACTAATCTGTGTTGGCTGAGAGAAATGAATAAGCTGCGATGTTCATTTTCTTTCCGAGAAACTGAGAACAAGGTCCCTGTGAGCAAGGCTCCGCGGGAGAACTGACAGATGTGTCATCAATCCACGCAACGGATCACGCAGCTCGCCTCCGACAAAGCCGAACGCACAGCCTGATCAGTGCTTTACCTTCAGGCGAACAGTTCTTACCTGTTCTACCGGGAAACGCTGTCATCTTGCATTAATGCCACGCATGTACGTGCTGCGTTCCGCACCGGTGAATCGGCTGTAAACTTCTGACATTTTTCTGTCACAACTCAACCTCTCATAACGCAACATCGATCTCCGCTCGTCTGTTTATCTCGACGTCACTCGCTTTCCTTCAGAGTTCTCGGGTTCGGGTGGATTCTCGCCAGACGCCATTAAAGTGCTGCGATGCGGGCGAGCCGGGACGCGGCAGAAGCTCCGCTCGTAAAGGAAAGGCACCGGTGGATAATTACAGCAGATGAGGATGTTGCCTAATAGACTGAGAAGCCGGCTGCCATAATTCTGCAGTTTATTCATTTTATGCGCCGACATTTCTCATTGAAGCGACTCTTGGGGCGATATTTCTCTGCTTAGGGGCGTCTTTATGTTATAGCACACTCTCGTTTAGAATTAATTCAACTGAACCTCTATTAATCTGCGTTACACAGCTCGGCCATAACATCAAGACGAGTGGGAGTTTTATATGCAGTACGTGAACATTTTGACCTTAAAGTTGGTGAGAAGCTTGGTGATGACGGTGTGCTTCTCTTACCTGGAGAACATGTGGCGCCAGGATGCATTATGGGGGGGAAAAAGTCTTATCTTATTAAGCGTTAATCTTACAGCTGATGCATACTTCTTCTTTACCTCATACCATATCCAGCGAAACCAGCAGCAGGAATGGGTGAAAGCGTGTGACAAAGAAAAGCCCCCTTGAATGGGTGTGAAAGTTTTCTGTGAATGCTAATGACTCCCCTTTGCGGTGAGACGATCACAGAAGAGCAGAAGTCGACGTGATTTCCAGGATTAGGAGTCGAAATTAGTATGTGAGAGCATGACTGCAGCTGCCCGAGTGTAATTTCAGTATGTTGGATCCTGCGAGAGGGAAAATTAAGATGCAGGGAGAGACATCATCTCGGGGAAGTGCGTCATCTTAAGTATTGCAGTAATCCCAGAATTCCTCGGTATTTAGTCGCTGCATGCCCCCACCCTCTCATATTTTACAGCCTCACTGACACACTCGCGCACTCCCCCTCTCTCACACATTACACACTCTCTCCCTCATCTAATCACTCCATCCTTTCATTGTCATCATTTTCTCTCTCGCTCTGTCTTTCTGTGTGTTCCTGGATGAGACAAGAGGAGAGAGGCGATAGTGATCACCATGGAAACAGCCCGGCAACAGGCTGAGTCCCAGCAGCCAATCGGAGCGCGCGCCGGCTCGGTCTCTCCTCCAATGGCAACGGTGGGGAAGGGGCGAGTAAAAAAAAAAAAAAAAATGGGGGGTACGTGGGCAACCAAGGTGGACGATGGGGAATTCTCACTTCCTGTTTGGTCTCCATGGAGACCAGAGGCGACTTTCCTGAAATGACCGACATGGGAAAATCTGTTAAAATAGAAATTTAAGTTGACGTTTTGTCTTCTGGGATTCTGAGCAAGTGATAATGACGCAACCGGAGATGAGCTACTAACTTTACACATAAAACGAGACATTAGTGGACATCAGTTTTGCTTGACAAGAAAATTTTCTCTCGATTGGGGAAAAAAGCAGTTTGTCACTATTTTTTAAGAGCCGCTGTTGTGCTGCGTCACTTTTTCTCAGTCTTGTAATCGGAACGTTCACGAATGCGTTCTTGTCTGAATTTGCAGATGTGTGACGTGGTCAATCAGTCCTACCAACGTATATTGTGTTTCTATCATTATTGACCAAAAGACTGCATGTAACGTGAACTTTCCACCATTTAGTCATAAAACTAGTGTTGATGGAAATGTTTATTGTTGTAACGTCAGCTGCTAGCAGAAGATGCTAACAGCTGAATGTTAGCGGCTCTGAAATGAAACACATTTGTGAACTGATAGAAAATACCAAGACGTAAAGTATTGTGCTATTGTAAATGTGCGTGACCTCATAATGTTTTCTTTTTAAATTATAATGTAAATGAAGATGGCATACAGTTGATCAAACCTCATCTGATACCATCTCCACGGAAACAAAAAGGATGATAACAACTGAGGCCTTGTAAAGTTTAGGGATTCAAACCATGTTTAATATTCAGAATTGTAATCGGTTACTTGTGTAATGTGGGAACATTAGAGTAACAGGTTCGGACTGCAGCACAAAACAATTGTGCCAGAAAACGTAAAGATGAGCAACAGAAAATGCAACAAAAGACTAAATGTCCTCCTTTTAAAAGACCCGGGGAGTTTCAGCATTTAGGAATTGACATTTAATTTCCTGACGGCTTCATCAAGGAGAAATAAGATGGAACCTGAGCCGTCTCTGTTTGATTTCAGTCAAACGTTTCTGCCTCACGCTTTGCTTTTTTTTTTCTTTGCTTTTTTCTTTTTTTTTTTTGAGGCAAAGCACTGCAGAGCTCTGATTTGCTTGCATGGTATTAAACACCCTGCAGACTTTTTCTCTAACAGCTTGTTAAATGGATTCAAAAAGCAAACACAGTAATTACTCACTTGGCTACATTCTGCTGGAACGAAAGCGCCTGAATATCACTACGCAGAGCACTTTATAGATTCAGGGAGAAAAATCTACATATGTCACCACTTTTTACTCATTGTTTTAAAATATACTTGCATGAGAATACACCTGATTCTCATGTAATGTGTAACAATATGTATTTATCAGTAAAATATTATCTGAAATCAACTAAAATTCATATTTGTAGGCACCTGTGCTTGGAGCATGGCATATGTCTTTGACTGAAGTCATGTTTTCTTGTTAAATGTTGATAATGTCGTGTGTTGGTGTCGCTCTTCGAGGCATCGACGTGTCCGGGTGGCTCAGGTACTGTACAGGTGGTTCTCTCGGTGCAGTGGAAACCCATTATTCCTCCCTCTGAAAGCCTGAAGTCCCCCGCCCCTGTTTGTTACGTAACGCTGCAGTTAAATCAGCCTGTGAGAGCATCAGTCCCAGACACAGGGACACTCTTTATTCATTTTTCCCCCCAGGTTGCAAAGTGTCACTGTGTGGCTTAATCAACTCTGAATTTTAAAAAGAATTGATGGTGTATTTTGTTCTTACATTATTCATGTTATTAATATGATTGAATATTAATAGATATGAATATGATTTAATTAATCAATAATAATAATATATCAATAATGAAGTTTGTTTTTTATTCACAATCATCAAACTCCTTGATTGAGACCAGAAACTGGTAACACAGTTTAAGGTCTTAGGATGATGAGGCGTTAATCCATTACCTTAATAAAATACTGCATAAATGTCCACGTGTCTGAGTTACTATGATGATGTGTGTGTGTGTGTGTGTGTGTGTGTGTGTGTGTGTGTGTGTGTGTGTGTGTGTGTGTGTGTGTGTGTGTGTGTGTGTGTGTGTGTGTGTGTGTGTGTGTGTGTGTGTGTGTGTGTGTGTGTGTGTGTGTGTGTGTGTGTGTGTGTGTGTGTGTGTGTGTGTGTGTGTGTGTGTGTGTGTGTGGCCTGTGCCCAGACACCGGTGTGTTACTACTACATTAGGTGCCAGTCATCTCCTCGTCACGTGACCTGCCAAGTCAGGATACGGTTGCTAAGCAACGCGCCCCCCCCCCCCCCCCCTTCCATCCTCTCCTTTTAGTCGGACTGACATCGATTGCGTGGGCGACGGGGGTTCGGAGCGAGAGTGGGAGAGCGAGAGCGTGAAGTTTATTTATAGAGGCTGTGGCAAAAGGAGAGGAATTACGTGTCGTGTCTAAAATTAAACTTGCTCCTCTCTTTCTCTCCCTCTCTCTCTCTCTCTCTCTCTCTCTCTCTCTCTCTCTCTCTCTCTCTCTCTCTCTCTCTCTCTCTCTCTCTCTCTGCTCACTCTCTCACTCTGGCAGGTTCATTCATAGATGCGTCGTGGAGAAGAGTGAGCTAAGATGAGGAGAGTGGCTGCGAGAAGCCAGAAGATCCAGTCGTGGGTTGTTATCCAATCAATACAAATATCTCGCGTTATGCAACAGTTTGCCATCATCCGGATGCGATATCATGTTTGCGCGAGTTATTCACGCCGAACGTGTTTAAACTTCACTCGCAGCGGAGATTTGCTACTTGTCACTGAAAGGCCCCCCCCCCCAAAAAAACACAAACCTCCACACATTAAATCACACACGTTTCCCATTAGCCTCCCCGTCACGGCCGCCTCGACCCAAAGTTAAATCACCGTGCAGGCGCCCGCGTCCCGCCAGTCCCGTGAAGAGGAACCATTTTAGACGGTGGCGTGCGGGAGCCGCCGTTAAAATGGAGAGCCCATCAGACTGTAGCCACAGCTTGTCCATGGTGATGGATGGATGGGATCTGCCAGATGACAGGATGACAGGAGGGGAGCTGGAGAAAAGGATGTGTGGAGACGGACTGATCGGTTTGAGTGGAAAAAAAAAAAAAACAGACGAAAGAAAGATATGAAGAGAAAAGTGGGTGATGCTTCTCAAACCCCGGATGCGAACCAGCTGTCACTTTAACCACTCGGTGAACTAATTAGATCCGTTTGTCTGTAGTTTCGACATAATGTCACTGCCACTACGTTCCAAATGAGCCAATATTTGCTTTGAGCTGGTTTAAATGTCTTGTGAATGTTTTTTAGTGAATGTGTTTTAGGCCCCGTCTACACCACAACGTTTTCAAGTAAAAATCCAAAACTCTTGTCCCGTTTTTGGTTTCCGTTTCTGTTTTCCTAAAGGTCAACTTTAGGAAAACGTGCCGAGTCCCTGTCTGCGGAAATTAGGGAAAATGTTACTTTATGAAAACGCTGCTAATATTTCCTTCTAACTTGCCCATGGGACGATCGTGTGCATTTACTTTGTCGTGTGATGTACTGGAGACCTGTGCAGGGCGTATCCTACCTTTTGTCTGTAGAAACAAGAAACTTGGATACGGATGATAGGCGTCGTATATCTCAGGGGGTTAAAAACAAAATACAAGAGTTTGAAAAAGCTCCTGCCTGCAAAGGCGCACAGGTTGAATGAAGCAGGTTGTGTGGCTCTGGGCTGTTGTTGTTGTTGTTGTTGTTTTTTGTCGGATTTCGCTGAGAACTGTGGGTTGTGACGGTCTGGTTTCACAGCTGACTTCACTCCAGGCTGATTAGAGGAGCTTTTCACCGAGTCGCGGTGCTCGTTCCCATTTCTAAAATTACCTGCGTGTCAAAATGAGGTTTTCAGAAGCAACAACACTGCTTCGTTTCTGTTCCCCCTGTTATCTCTCTCCATCTTCTGTTTGTTTGCAACCTTTCATATGAAAGATATTTCGACCCTGAGCACACGCGGGACCGTACGGGGGGGGGGGACGACAATTGGCAGCACCACCTGCCACATCGGCAGCTTGTCATCGCGTTACAATGGGTCGGCTTTGGAAGTTTTGTTTTTTTTTGCGTCCGCCGGCTGTCTATTTACAGAACGCGTCACATAAGACAGATGTGGAGACATTACAGATCTTGTCCCGGTGCTGCTTCCCCTCATTACTCTGGAGGAAAGGTCCAGTCACCCCATCAGAGGGTGCAGCGGCGGCTGAGTGAGAGACACTCTCTTTGGGTGTCAGGCTGCACGGCAGGTGGATTCAATCTGAGGAGATATTATTTATTCAAGACCCCCCCCCCCCCCCCCTTGCCCCTCCTTGAGTCAGGACCTTCACCTTGTTACTGGTGATTTCTGGCCAGTAGGCTTCATCCAGTATGTTTTCAGTGTTTCAATTTCTTAACCCTTTCATTGCAGCACCACAACTCTTAAGAAATGTATTCAAAAACGTCTGTATTTTCTTTGAAATTGGTAGTTTTCAGCCAGACTGGAGCCTCTTTTTGACCTGTTTTCTTTATGTTTCACACCCCTGATTTAGACAGTATTTTTTCTCGAGGATTGTCAGAAATCTGAAGGATTTGTTTCTCAACAATCTATTTATGGAAGCGAATGGAAAATATTACCCGGGTGATATAATTTTCAACTATTATCAAAAAGCAACATCAGCAAATTGTGAATAAAGTTGAAATATCTTCTTTTTTTTCTTTCTTTTTTTTTTTGCACTCGACATATTTGATTGAGAATCATAATAAATGGCGCACTGAAGCCAGTTTAGCATCTGTAGCTTTCTCTGCGTCCCACGGAAATTCATGTGGCCCTGAAGTAGTAAATCCGACAATTTTATCTCAAGGTTTTATCAAATCTAGTGCTTCTCGCACCGCTGGAGCCACAACATGATGAATGACCAGTGATTTCCTCTACAAGGTCACCCTGACACCTCTAAACATCCGTGTGTGTGTGTGTGTGTGTGTGTGTGTGTGTGTGGGAATCCCAGAGAAGCGGGATGGCATTTGTTTGCAGGCCAAATGAAACATCAGCATCATGGAAGATAAGGAGCGAGAGAGGAGATGGATGTCTGAGCCGGACTCGTTACTCAGGTGAGGATCCGAGCTCGTCTGACGGACTGCGGTGAAAAGAAAGCTCAGACTACCCCGACATGTGTTGCGCTCTTTCATAATGCCATCGTGCAAGTTATTGAAAAAACGGTTTCTTTAGCTGTCTTATTACACTGCAAAAATTCCTCCGAAAAAAATATACTAAGACAAGAAAACTAATACTTAAAATAAGCAAAATTATCTGCCAACAGAACAAGAAAAGTTTTCTTGGCAAGATTTTCAAAAATAAGAAAATAATTCTAGCCCCATATGACCCAGCGTCTTGAAAATAGCAGGTTTGGCCTCAAAACAAGTATTATTTTCATGTTATTATTTTCAAATCTTAAAATAAGAAGATTGGGGCTTATGAAATGCCAGTTCAGGTCCTTTGTCATCTTAAAATGAGAAACGTGCTTGTTTTAAGCCTAACAGTACTTATAACTAGTTTTTAATACACAATGCCAAGACCGTTCTAGCTAATAAGAAAATATAGTCATAATCATGTTAAAACTAGAATAATAATCTCAGCGGAGAATTTTGTTTTAAGCAAAAATGACTTGTTAGTCAAAAACAAGTCATTTTTCCCTTAATTTAAGAAACGTATCTTTCCCAGATTTAATTTTTTGCAGTGTGAATCTCTTTATACCGATATGGACGATTCAACCCTCATCGTCTCCCTGCTCACATGTCAACATGTCCTTCAGCAGGATGATGAAGCCCAGGATGGCGTGTGAGCATGATTCCTTGCGTGAATGGAAGAATGGAACTGGGGATGTAAAGTGTGTTGAGGATGCTGAAGTGGTTGAAAGGGCCCGTATATTATTTACTTATTGCATTTGACCAACTTTTCTCAAAAAACTATCAACAAGAATTGATTGAAATAATCAGGGATGATTTGTCATCACCTCGGGACCAATCAATCAATTAACGACGAACCGTTTCTGAATAAATTCTAGGAGACTGTGGGGGGAAAAGTTGAGATCAAAGCGGATGGGAGAGGCGCCTCATGGATGAGCTCAACGGAGATCAAATGAGATCAGCATCTGTTGCCATGGAGACGCTCCCTGCTCGGTGATGTCGCCTCCTGGTAGGCTAACTCTGTTCCGCAAACAAGTGTGGCGTTGGCGAAGGTCTGCGCTCTACCGAGTGCAGCTCTAGGTGTTATACTTCTGTAGAACACTGCGGTTGGGTTAGTTTTCATGTTGTTTTAATGAGGTGCGTCTCCTTCAGTTAACTGGAGTTTAGGCGAACAGTAACTTTTAAGAAAACGACTAAAGGAACGATTGACTTGCTCATGATCGTTCCTCCAGCAGATCTACCAATGTAGACATTTTGTCTTTTTTTCAGGAGGTCAGCGATTATTCCTGCTTCTATTTTCAAAATGTTCGCTATCTGAGCGCACTTTGTCCAATTTTGAATTAATCATCACCGAGAACCAACTGGAATGAGTCGGCGTGAAACTTCCGCAACCAAAAAGCCCCAAAGCCGTCGCGAGGCTGTGTAACCACAGACCAAAAATCCAAATTGTGTCATCAGTAACGGTTCTGAGCAGTTTAATGAGAGTGAGCTTCCCGCCTGTGATGGATGTGATCTCGGCAGTTCAGTGGACTGTGGCTTTGTGCTGCATGTTGCATTGTGAGTCATTCTCACTCTGCCTTCCTCACCTCCGTCCCTCCCTCCATCCCTCCCTCCCTCCCTCCCTCAAACACCAGGGGCGTTACACAACACTCCGCAGGGCCGTCGGCTCAGAGGATGGAAGGGAGGAGTGTGTGAGTGCGATGGGGTGACGCAGCAGACGGATGGAGAAAGGAAGAGACATCCGAGTGGATATAAGAGCAACAGAGAGACTCTTCCTCGTTTATGAACCTCTCCCTCCGTCGCTCCTTCATTCATCACTCCATCCGCTCTCACGCATCCTCGTCCATCAAGGTCGTCGGCAAGGACGGTCCGACCATGTTTCCTGGCCTGTGATTGGCTGTCGGTGCAGAGCGGGTGTTTAAAGGGACAGCAGCGTAGTGGATTTTTAAAAAAAAATTTCCCCTCTTGGCTGAGACAGCAGCCATCTTTGCCACAGCGAAGCACCAGCTGGGAGAGGCGTGACTGTGTTTGACAACTCCTGCCTCACTCTCACGGATTCTCCCAAAATGCCTTTTCGCCCCCTTTAATTATTCGTCAGGAGCAGTTTTAAATAGATTGGTAAATAGGCAGCTGGTCCAGGGTTGTTTATTTATTTATGTATTTTTTTTTTAATCCTTCTCTGCCTGGAAGGTCGAGGTGACTTCCTGCCCTTCACGAGTTATTGATTGTTCTGAACAGCAGTTTATTTATAGTTACAGCACTTTAATGTACAACACGCCAACCGAAATCAGTAAACTGATGTGGGCTGGAAATATATTATACTGAAATCAGTATTGGAATGCAAAAAATGAAAAACCCTGAATTAAACCAGACACTTTCAAATGTTGTCGTCTTTTTTTTAATTTAAGATGGAAAAACAACATGCCCCAGTTACATTAGGCAACGCCTGAAATAGTGAGAGTGAAATGATGCCCGACGGCTATTATGGAGACTAATGGTCATTTTATCCTGCAGACAAAACAATCCCGGCATCATTGGAGAATCTGTCAGGGAAGCGCATTGAATGCATCTTTCCCCAGAGATGAACTCTGCTCAATAACACTCACCAGCACAGCTATAAACACTTTCCACACGGCACTACTAAGACTAAAGGCAGCCGAAAGAAAACATAAAGTAAACCCCAAGGAAGGATGAGCGTGTTGTACAAGCTTTATAATACCTGTAGAAAATACCACAGATTATCCAAAGCTATATTTGAGAGCCTCGAATGAAGTTTAGAAATACTATTGAGTGAAGAATAAAAGTCTTCCCACAGGTATCTAATATTATTTAAATTGATTATAATTTCAGAGGGTTGTGTGTATTCAGTGTGAGAACCAATCAGACAAGTATAGATGTTTCCTTTCTTGGAGTCATTTTAAAATTGTGCTTCAAAAAACACGTTGAAAAGTAAAATAATTCATAGTTACAATGAAAAATGACTTCTATTACATTTTGTTTTTCTCTTTGTATTACTTCTGTTATGTAAATTTGTTTCTCTTTTGTATTTCTTCTGTTCCGTTTTGATTTTTTCTGGGGGGGTTTTATGTTTTGTTTTATTTTACCGTGTATCACCGGTCCTGGGTAAATTTATGGGTTTTTAAGGGAACGGCAAAAATAAGCCTTGGCTTCTGCCTTGACCTATTTCAGCTACAGATATTGTGGAGAAGAAAAAAAAAAAAAAAACGTTTGCACTAAAACTGTTACTGAAATAAACATTCATTCATTCATACACGCATCTTTTAACACAATAATCCAAGTGAAACACCAGTTTCTTTTTAGACCGTAAATTCTTAAACACACACCATGTTTTGTTTTTTTCCTTCTACTGGACTCTACAATCAACCATTCTTAAAAAAACATAATTTTTTTTTAAACATAAGATGGTATCTACAATTACTAGGTGCTTATTTATTGTGCTTTTAACATCTGTTGTAACGAGTCTGAAGTCGGTCAGCAAGCTTAATGCTCTTCAAGCTGTTTAAACACCATTTCCTTCACACCTCCATGCACATGGAGCTCTGTGCAGTCGCTCCTGGCCGAAGCATTGACGCAGACTGAGACTCAGAAACACCTCGAGGTGTCACCGAGTCGCCCTTTTGAAAACTTCTGCCATCGTTATCGTTCTCGTCGTACCATCTTCAATCTTCCTACCGAGTTCGTCTCCCAAATGCAAAGCCAGAGGGGACGCACTCCACGCGCTTTCATAAGAAGCTTATTGTCATTGTTAACTTTAATTTAGAGGTCAACCAGGTTCAGAATCCACTGAAGGCATAATGAGCTGCACTGACGCTCGCCTTCGCCAGGACGTTCTGTTCGTCCGTCCTCGACGCCAGAAGAAACACTGCTCGGCTAAATCCTGGCTTTGCTGTTGCTTGGCCAGTGTTTCTATTCTAAGATCAGAAAACTGACTGGAGCAGAAAGTGCGGTGAGCGTGGGCGGGAGAGAGGGATGCTGACACTCGCACACCGCTTGCTTCTACAAATACGCAAATGTAAACTTCTGTATGTTGGTGTGAATTATTGATGCACTTCCAGAAGGTGTTTGTAGCCGAGCGGTTTCTGTGTTGGATGCAACAATACGGGAAGGAGAGAATTATGAAACCAGCCAGTTGTGAACAATGTGAAGGAAAAAGTGACAATGTGGAACTTCGGCAAATCAGATAAAAGGGAATTTTAAATATATATCAAGGGCAAGTTATCTTTTATACCACGCAGTCAATCAGGTCTTTAAGAAGATAAATATGAAGCTCAAATCCGAATTCTTATCTTTCTGTTTCAGATGCATTTTTACCTCCAATGGCCATGGTTTTTATGAATACCTCTATTCTATCGTTCAACAACACACACAGATGACAGAAAGTAATATAACATCTTGCTGCCGCGGTTAAAGCTCTCGGATTGCGGCGAGAATATCACCAGATCAGTTCCACTTGAAGGCCCGACTGTTTATTTAACTTCAAAACCGAGATAACGCGGCTGGAAGAGCGACTGGATGGACGGATGATATAAGGTTACGGAACTGTTGTCTGATAGATGTTACAGAGGCATTTTCAAAGTAACTGATAACATTTCACCATTTGCAATCGCATTACTTTTCTCCTCCAAGCTCGGAGGGTTTTCCTGGTTCAGTCGGTCTCATTTGGAAGAGAAAGAAGACTGATGGACTCGGTTTGTTTTGTGACCTTTTAGAAAAGATAAATGACGGAACGGGATACCAGTGCTGACAGGACTGTGATGGACTCCGGGCAGAAATGGATGCTGAAGGAGCGAGAGTATTGAAATCCCTCATTGTTTGAAACGCAGTCAATCAAGTGTTGCCAGAAACTTCAGCCTCTATTGCAAGCAACTTTATTTATGAAGCACTTTTAGAAACGCCCCAGTGGACCAATGTGCTGTACGAGAGAATGAATACGATGTGAAAGTGTTCACACGTTACATAAAATCTATAAAAGGTGCAGACAATACAAATGTGAAATATGCAGTTGAGACAAATTAAGAGGATACAAAAATATAGTGGAGTATAAAAGGCATTAAAAGATGTGTAGAATAAAGTCAACAAAATTAAAGGATTTTAAAATGAATCCTTAAATGTTTGGGCAACCAGTGCAATGATGCTAAAAGTGGAGAAATGTATATTTCGCGAGGCGAGGATGTTGGTCATGAAGAGAAAGGACAGAGATTGAAGTAGCTGGAGGCAGAAGAAATTCAAGAGATAAGAGAGTGGGGGCGGGTTACTATCAAACATCCAGACTCATTTTTCTCTGTGTGAAAGTTTAAAAAAAAACAATCTCTTCAATGTACTTGTTTAATGTCGTAGTTTTCTTGAGGCAGGTGGGAGACGGGAGCTGTCCAGGGTGCTGAACCGGCAGTCTGAGGTCGTGTGTTCGCCAAGTTCACTTTATCAGGTTTGTGTTTCCGTTTCCCAGTTTATACAGTTCTGCCCGTTTCCAGTGCCGGTGTTAAAATCTGATGTCGTAGCTCTTTCTATGTTACCTCACCTACATTAATTGTAATTGCATATCAGTTATTTACAGGTTTAGATAAGACAGGCGCTTCAAAACAGATTGCTCATATATATATATATATATATATATATATATATATATATATATAGCACCTTTTAATTGTAAAGCAACATTTGAATTGTATCCATCACGGCATGAAGACGGAGACACAGACGACGCTCAGATTCACACTTTTGTCAATTTTCACGTTCCCATTTGACCTCAACTGCTTGTGCTGTGGGAATAAACCGGCTCACTCTGAGAAAACACACAAACGCACGAAGCAGACATGAAAAAGAAGCACAAAAAAGAAACTATGAGGCAACAGTTCTAACCAACGCACCACAGTGTCGCTCCAAATGTATCCGTAAAGGGACAATTTGGATTTTACATTCATACAGAACTCGTATTCATACACGACATGGGCAATTTTCTCTCTCTGAGATATACTGACTCAAATTAGGGTTTGGGTTTTTTTTTTTGTTAACATACATTTTGCAAGTATATCAACATTAAAATTATTTTTCTTACCGCCGTTGAATTCTCACTGGAGCATAATTCAGCCTGGTGATCCAGCACCAGGTCCATTAGTGGGACTTTCACATGCTGGCATTTACAGTCTGGTGGTTAAAGGTTAGCGCTTGTGACCTGAATCCCGAGACAAGCCGGGGAGATGTCTTGCCGAGGGAAATGAGCACGTAACACCCTCCACTGCCTCAGTGAATACCGCAGAGCTCCCCTGAGCAAGGCACTTAACCCCACGGCTGCTCCAGAGCTGCTCCGAGGACTCCTTGTGGGAGGCCGCTGATCTCACTGCTCACGGCTTAATGGAAAACCTCTGCAGCTCAGCACGCATGTATAGCGTGGTTTCTGTCGAACAAGAAACTGGATGTAACCTTGAGAAGGTTGCCGGTTCGACTCCATAGCTCCCCTTGTCCACACGTCAAAGTGTCCTTGAGCAAGACACCGAACGCCCAAATGGAGAAGAAGCCTTGTGGAACGGCTTAGTTTACGATAGAGGAGCAATTATTCTCTGGAAATATAAAGAATTAAAACGTTGTTGCTGCAGCCAAAGCCAGAATATTCCCACCTTCTTAACTTGGTGAGATTATACAATAAGAAATAATTTGACGATATAAACTGACATGCAGTTTTACTTTATTATAGCAGAGAAGTGTCGGGCAGAAAATCGAGGGTTAATCCCTGAAGTTGCCTCAGATTCGTCACTTCGTCCCCTGAAAGGTGCCTGCTGCTCTCTGGATGCTTGGAAATGTTTATCTCTGTGTCTTTTAATTGTAATTGTTTCATAAAGCTGTTTATTTTAATCCCAGAAGTGTTTACAGCCTCATCATCCCGCTCCGGTCTCCCATCACAATTTCTATATTCTACAGTTTTTTTTGACATTGACGTCCCATGATGCCTTTTTTTTCCTTAACGTGTCAGAACATTTCTCAAACCCATCAGAATGATTTATCTGCTATATTTGAGTGGGGGGAAAGTGGTTCTGGGTACATTTTAATCCCACTTATTTAAGCTGTTAATACCCATAAAACGATGGATTGAAATTAAAGCAGATACAGATTATTTCTCAGGAAATTGCTCATTCCTTTCTCGGATAAATTAAAGCCTTCCTGCATGAACATTGGTCCTTTTCTTTTTCTTTTTTTTTTTTTGTTCCAGAGGCGGGTGTGATCTGTGTTTGTCCTGCCGTCTGACAGGAATCAATCCGTGGATCCGTCTGTAGGCACAAATGAAATCCGACTCCCTTTCAGATACTGTGACGTTGCATTTCTATCTTCAGATCCATCACCTTGTATCTGCGTTGAGGTTGATCAGGTAACGACAATTACCGTTAGACTCCACAAAAATGCAGGAACCAGGTTTCTGAAATGATTTTCATTCGCTTCTTTCCTCTCTGATCGCCATCTCTGCTTCCACACTCGCCTTAAATCACATTCTCTATTGTTTTAACCTTGATGAACAGATGCACGCAGCTTTTCAATTCCTGTTTTTCGGGGGGGGGGGGGGGGGGTCACATTTTCTTTTCATCTGCTTCATGATTACACTGTGCACTTAGGAGCTGCAGAATACTTTGATTTAAATGAATCACAGATGAACCCACATGGAAAGAACCTATATGAGGACATATGTGCATATATGAAACCTACAAGCAGTTTATATGCTGCATATATGCGTATATATGCCACATATAGACACAATTGAGGTGCATATATGTGAATATTCAGGCCATATAGGTCTCCTGTACTGTTTTTTTATTTCCACATATATATAGCCCATATCTCACTTTGGCAACTGTCATACATTATCAAGGCAATAACTATGAACTAACTAAAAAACAATTATGTAAGAAGAACATATAGGTGCATATATGCACACACATATACGTGCATATATGTACCTATATAGGTACTTGTATGCACGTATATGTGTACATATATGTGCATTTGTGTACATATAGGAAAAGAGACAATTTTATATATGTCACATATATTAAAAACCTATATCAAAAACATACATGTTTATATAGGTTCTTTCCATCTGGGAAGAAATCCTCTCCTCACCACTTATATCTGTACATAGTTCAAGACTTGACATTGAGTATGTTCAAGTTTATTTGGAAATATAGAAGCACTTTCAGTCCATGTTTAAAAATGCATATTTAGCATACTAATATTTAAGTCCCCTCAATATTTGTAAGTTTATTTGGACACAAGCCCATCTAAAATCCACATAAAACTGAAATATAGTGACAAAAAAAACAAAAATCTTCTTGGATCAATGTCTGCTTTTTGTATATTTCCTACTTTAAACCTAAAATGACGACCTTGTGGGGGTTTGAAACGAGCATCAGTGTATTTCTGACCTTCCAGTTTCCTCTTTTCACTCTATTATCAGCTTTAAAAGAGTTGGACAGACTTCCAGACCTGGAGATGAAACCAGTTTTAATTAACTCAAATAAAAACCAAGTCAGTGTATTAATACTTCACAAGCGACATACTCAAGGTTCATGACAAGTTTCCTTGCAGTGCAGAAAAACAGACAGGGATCGATAAGGAGGGAAAATCACGTGTCAGGAAGAGATGATGAAGAAGAACCAAAAGAAATCAATTAACTCCGCGTGTATGTTTTATGTCATGAAACATTTAACTTACACAAACGTATAATAGAAGACGTGTCTCTGTGGCGATGAGGCAAAGTTTCTATCGAGTAAAGTCTCAGTTTAATCAGTTATAATGTCGCGTTTAACAGATTTTACAGAAACTACCTTAGTCTAATAAACTACTAATGTAGACGTATTGCTGCTGTCTCACTTTAGTATTTACAGAAGGACTAAACTTGATGGAGCAGGAAGCCAGGGCACAAAGCAGGCCACACTTACGCTTCTCTCACATGGGAGAGTATTGATCTAATCTGGCCACAGTAATGCACTCGCACTGACCCGCCTGCACACATTTACATAGTAATAAACGTCGATGCAGTGACCGCCAGACACTGAATCACTGTCTCATGTGTTCCGCAACATGGAACCGCGCTCCCGTGGTTTTTATGCAGCAGCTGCACAATATTCATGGGCTCATGCTCTAAAAACAGCAGTGTAATTGTCTAATCTTCCACAGCAGGTGGTGCACACACAGACATAAAGCATGTGAAGCCACAGCTTTGCTCCGACCAACCCTGAACATCAGCTTGTTCTCTTTTCTGCTCGTACTGCCGGAGCCCACGTCAACACGGCGTTACCTCGTCTTCAGACCCGACCGCCTTTCATTGTTTTGCATCAATTACATGTTTCCTTTGTGTTTCAGCAGAGCATTTTCAAGGTGTCCTATTTGGTTGTTCGCCCCTCGTGTCGGGCACGAGATCTTGTGTTTGGGGAATAAGTCTGTGGGGGTTTTTTTTGTCCCTGATGTGTTTTCATGATGCAGATGTTGCACCCTGTCCGAATCACTGCAGCAGAAAAGCTGCACTGCGAACAGCTGCTGCCGTCAAAATAAAAGCCAAAGCTGAAGATTGTTGCCATGTCACGTCTGAGTGAAGAGGGACGACCGGAGTGTGAAACATTAAAAACAAGACAATTATTCATTCAAATCCACCGTAGAAAAGTACAAATCCAAAGTACACAACAAGTGATTTCAAAGGGAATCTGTCTTTAAAGGCATGCTGAGCATTAAGGGGTTAAAACGGGGGCAAAACTGCTGGGATGTATTTCAGAACTGAACCGCCCTCACTTTGTTTCTCTTCTATTAATAAGTGAGGCAATCATGGTGAGGGTTATCGCTGTTGGTTAAACCTTCTGTGTGCATAATGAGTGAAGCACCATTAACGTGACTGTTAGACGCAGCTGTTACTCAACAAGAAGGTTTTCTATTTTTATTATCCAGCTTCAATTCTTGCTTTATCCTGATTATTGTGGTGGAGGTGGAGACATGTTGTACCCTGAATAGCTCGAATATTTTGAGGGTCCAAGCAGAACAGGGTGAGACCCCATTGGAATGCAGGAGATGATGATGATGATTATTGTTATTATCATTTCCTTCTATTCCAAACAAAATGGGCAACATGTTTCACCTATGTCCAAGACATTTAGTAGACACATGCAGTGTGTTGAGCCGCACAAATATCCATATATCCAACAGGAAGTCCGCCATTTTGCGTTATGCGTGAAACACAATCCTCCGCAGGGGGCAGGTCCCCGAGGCCTGGGATCCGGCTGGTATACTCAACGGGCCTTCCTGATGAAAAGCTGTCAAAATCTTACGCCAAACTCGAAGGGTGTGGCCATGGCGCTCCAATGAATATCTGATGGTTCGCCATGACACAGGAAGTGATGTACTCTGCTTAACATCCTCTGCAAAAACACGTCCAATACTGCTTCAAACTTTAATTATGTGAATGCCACGAGACAAGTGTTGGTGTTTTTTGATTTATTTCACGGGTTGTTTTTTTTTTTTTTTGGGGGGGGGGGGGTTGCATTTCATTGTCTAAAATAGTTGGAGGAAATCTGAATTAATATTTAATGTCGATCAAATGTTCCGACACCTCACTGACGATTTCCCGCTCGAAGAGCTTCATTCTGTGTCTCCTGAGCTTTTTTAAAACGAGCACATTTCATTCGGCACTCGTTCGCCCCTCGGAGGGGTTCGGAGGAAACCCACGTCGTGCGGCGGCAGCCTGCGCGCGCCCGCGGAGGGAGACGGCATCCGGAGAAGAAGCCGCCTTGTCGGCCGGATCTCCTTTCCGCCGGCATCACTCGGGAGCAGGTTGGTGGAGAATCTCCAGCCCGCTGCGCTCTAATCCCACATTTCAACGCTTTAATCTGGACCCAGCGACGCCTCGCCGGGGTCTTTATCAACCGTTGGCCTTGTCAAGTCACCGTAAGCCCGTTCTTCTTTTGAAAAAAAAAAATGTTTTAGGATTTTATCTGAATTTTTTTTTGTGTCATATCTCGCATTCTCAACTGAAAGGGGCTTTTTTTTTTCTTTCTTTCTTCTATCAGCCTTTTTCCGCCCCGGTTCTTCGCCTTAAAGCCAGCTGTTCTGGTTGAACCGAGACCCCCACCCACCCACCCCCCGACAAAGATCTTCTGAGGAGACCCGACTGACTGCGCCAATATGGGGGTAAGACATGAATGTGTGGATGATTCGGTGAAAGCGTGAAACGACGGTAGGACGACATCGTCCAGAGGTGGATCCAGAGGTGGATCCAGATGCTCACGTTTCCCCGTGACTGGGCTGCCTAGACTAGCCAGGTGGACCGGAGGTAACGGGACTACCCGGGGTAACGCGTTACTGTTAAGGTCTCGGTCACTCCAAACTGGCATCGGCGAGATGACCTGTGTTTGAAAATCACATCGAGTGATGTCTCATTAAGATGACTCATTAAGGCTGCTCGCGTTACAAATCAGACGGTGGTGTAACGCCGAAGTAACGAGTAACTGCACGGAGAGAGCAGGCCCGGCGTCTCCTCGTCGACCCACTAAATAATAATACGCAATTTTACGGGGGAAAAAAGGAAGAGGTGTGCAGTGCACGACGGGGGACATTTGAACATGCGTGTCCGGCGCGTAATTACGCGCAGGAACACGAGAACCGCAGAAACCAGACTGCGGAATATCATCAGGTCATTCCTCCGAGTGCGGCTGCAGCGACTCCCTGTCTCACACACACACACACACACACACCTGAGGAAGGTGAGTGTGTTCACGGGTTCATTCAGAGACGCGGGGTTGATCCACATAACCTGATGCGTTTATCTTATTTAGCCGCCATTTGTTGCGTTTTGTTGTTGTTGGTTTTTTTTTTGTGTGTTTCTTGGCTCGTTACATAACGCTCCGGTGCCTGATGGGTTGGTGAACGGGTGAACACGTTTACTTGTGGGTCTGGGCTCCGAATCTGCACAGGCACAAGTGCGTCAAAATGGTTCCTCAGCCCCCACCCTTCACACACACACACACAAAAAAAATGGATGTGAAGGTTCCCAAAGGAAGGAAAACTCCAGGAGACAGGGCCAACACCTCCACAGTCTGCCTTGACCCCCCACAGAGCCCCCCCCACACACACACACACCCTCCCACATCTGTCAGGTCATGAAGGACATCCTGTTCCAGACTCTAAATTTAGAGTCTGTGATGTAATTCCTACACAAAAACACACCAAAAAAAAAAAAAAATGACTTGCATTCTTGTAGTTTTGTTATTGGGCAGTGGACAAACTCGGTATGTGGGACGCTTGGTGAGGTTTGATTGGTTGAGGTTGGTTGTGGTACGTGGAGCCGGTAGATTCCAGTGAAGTCGTCCTGCGGGGAACTGCAGCTTTACTTCTATAGTCCAGCTTAATGTGATGAAGTGTGATGGCCTGTGGTTTCTGCTCTGCTCCACATCCGGGTTTGTCGGGGTGGAGGGGGGGGGGGGGTGGTGGTTGGGATGAGAATGCATTGAGGCCGAGTCGTAGAAACGGTGCCGCTCCGTCACGGTTTGTATCGCCGTCCACTACAACGCCGGAGGGGGAAACACAACTCCAACGTTAAAGAGGAGGAGGAGGAGGAGGAGGGGTGGAAACTCCCATGTTCAGCCATCGGAGGGGAGGAGGGGGGGTGGAAGGTTTAGATGGAGTGAGAGGATATTCGGGTGAGATGGGCTGTGGGTGGGGGGCGGGGCTCGGTTGACAAGGCAACGCGGGGCCATTTGATCCGGGCCGATCGATTGATCGGGAGCGACGGAGGGAAAGCAGAGATGAAACAAAGGTCAGCTGCAGCGACGCTCAGGGAGGAATCGTGACCAGGGAAGAGTGATTGACACCGACTGATGGAGGGAGAGAGGAAGAGAGAGAGAGAGAGAGAGAGGGAGATGCCTTTGTGGTGAGTCACCTTGAGAAGTGTGAGCTCTGGAAAAAGATGGAGGACCGGAGGAATGCTGGGAGACGAGACGGGAGGAGCAGACCGGAGCTCCTGGAGAAAAATGAGGATGAACACTGAGATAAGATGAGGAAATACTGGGGGGGTTGCAAAAAAAAGAGACTGCAAGATGAATAGATCTGATCGTATCCCATCATGCACCTTGTGCGGAAGCTGCCAGAAGGGAGAGCCAATCAGTGTGTGTGTGTGTGTGTGTGATTTATACATGATGAAGGTTTTATGCAGCATTATAAGATCTTCACTGTCGCGGCTCCTCTTCACTCCTCTGGATCATTAGAATCTGCATGGAAGCGACGACTCGACTGAACGTCTCCGCCTTCCTCCAGACGACCACCAGTGTCTGATCGCTGAATTTAGCAACGAGTACTAGCATTAATTAACCGTAGAATGAATATATCGTGCTTTCTGGCATATATAGGATCCTTGTTCGAGTGACATCGCCTCGCAGTGTGTGAAGGCAGGATGCATCCAGAACAACCTCGCATACTCTCATTCAAACCTCTCATACATGCACAGGAGGAATATTAAAACTCCACCTTGGGGGGGCCTGATTGGTCAAACCTGCCCGTCTGCTACATCCTCACAGCGTCCCGCTAACTAAGGAAACTTCTCGCACATCTAAAGTTCCATTCTAGAGCAATTTATAGAGAATTAAAGCAGATTATCTCCATGGCCAATTGGCTAAACGAGAAATTACAAATGTCTGTTAAGCTGGAATCGACAGTTTTAGAGTTTAGTTTTAAAACCGTTCCATAAATCAATGTTGTCTGATAATGACCTTATCAACGATGACATTTTACGTTGTTTTAATCACAAGAACAAGAGAATCTTAGTAAAAACGTTACTGTTGTATTGGTACAGACAGAAGTTCTTCTTGGGGAAATCCTAAAAAAAAGAAATAAATTGCTATTTAAAATATACGGTTGCAAGTGAAACACGGACTTGTAGAAAATGAAAATCCCGATAACCTTGTGGTTCCATAGCGTGTCGGCCACTCGCACACCCGGGGTCGTTCACCACAGCGTGAACCGACCGCAATGTACAGGCCGATACGGCGATGCGGGATCTGATGTGGCGCTCGTGGCGATTGTTGCGTAATGGTCTGTCGATGTGTGGATGATTCTGACTCTTCACTTCTTCCTCTGTAGTTTCCGTGTGTGTGTGTGTGTGTGTGTGTGGTGTGTGTGTGTGTGTGTGTGTAGTGTGTGACTGGAACCACATTGATCCGTTCGTACTACTCTGAAAATCCCCGATCGGAGGTGACCGATGTTACCGATCTGATCGTTTGTTTTTCCTGGAACGAGACGTGAGGTCACTTTGACGTGGCGGGGGCGGGGCCTGCTGGGGCTGAGGGGGCGGGGCCTGCGGGGGCTGAGAGGGCGGGGCCTGCAGGGGTTAGCGTGGCTCTGAAGCATCACGAGGGTTTCTTCTCTGGGCCTCCTGAAGCGTCTCACACACACACACACACACACACACACACTGATACGAGTGTGAGAGTGGATCCACTGCACGCAGGCTGGTTCTCCGAACATCGCCGTCGCATTACATAACACAACTTCACATTAAGTGCATCATTAGAGCGTTTCATTCACCCCTCCCTCCCTCCCCCCCCCCCCCCCCCCCTCCTCCTCCCTCTGCTCCATCACTTTCACTTCAATTATTTAGATGGGCCCCAGCGGATTGGCTGTTGCTAGGGAACCTCCACGTCAATCCGTTGGAAGTTGACGCCGTCCGTCTCGACCACTGCCATTTTCTCTCTCGCTCCGACAGACCCGGCTGCTCGGCTCGGATCCGTCTCGTGCAGGAATGTGCGTTTTTAAAAAAAACCTGATGTATTATCAGTTCTTGCGTTTGTCATCAAGGCTCCTCCGCTTCAGACGGCCTCCTGATTAAACCTCGGTGCCGGCGAGGAGAGACAGATGGGCAGGGGGGAGAGTGTAAACACCGAGGGAGGGACGAATGATGGCGGACCCCTTTAACTCCGTGTGCGTGTGTGTGTGCGTGTGTGTGTGTGGGTGTGTGTGAGCAAGACAGCTCAGCAGTGTTTTCTAGGTCGATCAGTCCAGTCATCTGGATGATAATCCATTTCTTTGTGTGTGTGTGTGTGTGTGTGTGTGTGTGTGTGTGTGTGTGTGTGTGTGTGTGTGTGTGTGTGTGTGTGTGTGTGTGTGTGTGTGTGTGTGTGTGTGTGTGTGTGTGTGTGTGTGTGTGTGTGTGTGTGTGTGTGTGTGTGTGTGTGTGAGCTGATCCACTCCACTGGAGGTGTGTGTGTGTGTGTGTGAGGTAGCAGGAGCTCCGTCCACAAGTCGCGGCTGGAACTGTGACATTTTGGTCGCTGGAGCGTCATCGGGTTTAAGGTTTAGCTGTAAAAAAAAAAAAAAGAGGCTAAACACTTCCATGATGCTTTACAAAGATAAATACCAGACGGTTCAGTGCCAGCTGGTGGATGTTTCACATGGATTCTACGTTTGCGAGTCTTAGCAAGTTTCACTGCACTGAGAGAAAAAGAAAAACCCACATAGAAATGATTACGTTTCTGCTCTGCAGATATCAAGATGAAAAACCTGCCAGGACGTCGAACACTGGATTAAAATTTAAAAGAAATGCAATGTTGTCTTGTGGAAATTTAAATGCTAAATTTATTTCCAAGTTAAATCTGATGAAACATTCAGGTGATTCACGACGGCTCCTGCGGTGCAACAGGCCAAGGCTGCAGACGTTATTCCAACACGTCGGGCGGAGTACAAGTGTTGAGCGTGTGCAATCTGTCCGGGCCCTTTGGCGGTGAAACATCTGCCGCCGCTGCAGCCGCCTCACGTCGACGGCCTGTAACCACAGCGAGCGGCGGGGAGTGACGGCTCTCCTGTGGTTCAGGTCATGACACCAAAATTCGAGGCGTCAGTTTGCTGTCCGCTCTGGAACGTGATGGTTTAACATTATTCTCAGTTCATGAGTTCATGACCTCTTCGTCATAGTTATCATCATAGAAACGTGTTTTGTTTTTCTTATGACGAGGTGGTTTTCGCTCGGTGGAGAACCTCAGTCAATAACTCAAGTCTCCCGACGTCATATGACGTCAAAGTCAGTTATCATCTCCGTCAAATGTTTTGTTTTTACTGGGTTCACAGTTTTTTTCCACTAGAAATTCACTATAAACAGTTTAACTGGAGATGCTGCAGTTTGGCTGTAAGTTCAGAGAGAAGGATTATTCACAAGTCGAAGGTTTGACGGATTGGTAGTCTTGATATTTATTATTCTGTATTGGTGTTTACATGTATAGACAAACGGTGATTAGAAAGCTCAGTCTGAGCTTTTCGTTTTAAAAAGAATCAGTTGACATCGCAGACATTTCAGTGTCTTTTTAACTATAATTAAATAATAGTTTATCAACAACAATCCATCATTGAATCGTGTGAAACATTGCAGTCGGTGCTGCTGCGTTGTTTTTTTCTTCCAGTTTGAAGGAAGAAAAGATTAAATATGTTTTTCAATGTGATTTATTGTGTGTAAAATGACACCATTGTGTTTCACACTGACTTTAAAGTATTGAAAAAAAAAACTTAAATAACATCCTGGGCTCTAGTATTTCACTACAATGATGCTTCAGAATAGTTCCTACTCTGTTTAGTATCATACTTTATTTATAGTTAAGATACAAATTCATTATTCAGCAAAATGTCTTCTTGTAAGTGGCAACAAAACGTTTTCTTTCAGACGAATTGGTGAGTGAAGTTCAGCGTGTTCATGCTAGAGACATGTTGACAACGTTTCTAGGGTTTAAGTAAGTGTTTGATCTAAGATGAATGAGAGAATACGGAGGAGAGAGAGAGAGAGAGAGAGAGACTGGAGGGATTATTATTGTTCAGTGGGTTAATCTGTCATCGTAGTAAACAGCTGTAATCTGACGGCCTGCTGGATCCACTGTCCGGGGAACACCGCACCCCCCGACAGATGGTACAGAAAACACACACACACACACACACACACACACACACACACACACACACACACACACACACACACACACATCAAAAGTCGACATCACATTATTGTTTAATGCTTTTCCCACTTGATTTTTCATAAGCAGCAGTTAGTGAAACGATGAAATGTCGACTGATGTTTTGACCTTTTTAAACAAATTCACACTAAATCACAGTCGGTCGTTAAAAGGGTAAGAAGGCAGCTCAGTGTTTAAACAATGTAATGCACAGTTATTTTTAGATCGCTCACAATGACCCAGAGAACACAGACGACAGACTCGTCGGCTGATGAGGATGACAAAATTTTTTTTTATAAATAAATCATTGCCGCTCTAATAAAAGAAAAAAAACTATATGCTCTGAAGGTTTTAGTGAAATACTTCCAATGTACATTTTCAGGAACGACTTAGATTTTCATCCTCTAAAGCTAAATGGAAACAGCGGAGTTTTACTGGGAGTTGTTTTTTTTTTCCTATGAAGTAAAATGAGTTTTACACACATTCTTGAAAGTTACATTTAAAAAAAGCTCAAACACTAAAACACCTGTATCAGTTTGCTTTTCTGTGTCCAGTGTGACGGCTTTTCACCTTTTCACCTTTTCTCTTACGTCACAGAAAAGTCCTGCACAGAATATTAAAACTCAAACATTATTTGTCGCACAGTTTTATCAGCAAATGCGTTTTTAAGCGGTTGTGTTGACGTTTTATGTTTTAAAAAGACACATCCTTTCTATTATTATAAAAAATGAATGTGTTTAGATCGTGTCACTGTGATGAATTCATTTTATTAGGAGGTCCAGCTTTTTATTATCAATTTCTTCAGCAATTCATTTTGGATAACGCCGCAAGGCGTCTCAACATTGTGCGTTTCGTACGGTCGGAGTTCAGCTTTATGGTTAATTGCAGTTAAAAGGGAGTCCAGGCATCCGCTGGTTTAAATCCCCCTGCCCCTGGGTTCCTGAGCAAGGCACTTCAGCCCAACTGCTCCGGTTGTGATCGAGCATAAAACACGTGCATCACGTGACTGAAACACTCTCAATCTGTTCAAAATGTAAAAAAATAAAGATGTATAACAGACGGATTTAGGTTTCTTTAACCAATGTTGTTTTTTCACGAAGTTCCTCTCTTGACATTCAGTATCACATATTGATTAAATGATACAGAGAATATTTCAGTTATTGTATCAGGTTCTTAATTCAGTTGTAAAAAATTTTTTTGAAAAGTCTATCCCCTTCAGTTCAGGGACGAGTGTTAACATTGAGGGCCTGGTTCTTTCAGAATAAAGAACTACTTTTCTGAAGAACTGCTGCAGCTTTTAAAACTGAATGAAATCGTGTTGTTGTTGTTGTTGTTGGCTCCTCCCGCCACAGCTGAAAGGTGGAGCCCGAGCCCTCTTGATGCTGGCCCGTGGTCTAATGATGCATGATCTAATCAGGAAGTGAGGAGTTCCCCCTCTCCTGCCAGGATGGATTATCTCCATCTGGATGTTTTGACTGGGAGTCAGAATGGGGGAGGGGAGGAGGATGTTTAGGCAGCTGTGAATGAACGACGTGAGGAATCGTTTGAGATCTCGCTGAAAGCCTGTGCTCCTGTGTTTGTTGTGCGACAGTATGGACGGTCGGACAGTTACCGCGTGGCGACCACGCAGGACAAGGACGAGAAGGAGTCGCCCAAGAAGAAGGGAGGCAAGGATCTGGACGACCTGAAGAAGGAAGTTCCCATCGTAAGTCCGCCGTTTAACCTCTGCAACGCTTTTTCATTTTTTTAAAAAACCGTAAGGCTTCAGGAGGTTTGGAGCAGGTGGGGTTCTACGTGACGGTCTCATGACTTCTTCTCTCTTTGTAGACTGAACACAAAATGTCTGTCGAAGAGGTTTGCCGGAAATACAACACTGACATCGTCCAGGTAAGACGTTCGATTCCGCTGTGTTCTGTGTCTCTTGTGTTCTGTGTCTCTCTTCGTGAATAAATACTCCGTCACTACAGTTAATTCTGTTCGAACGTGTATAAAAAGTCACTTCTGCTGAGCGTCAGTCGGTCATTTCTCAGTTTTCAACCTCTGTTTTTCTTCTATACCGCCGTCGTTTCTCCCACTTCCTCCTCTAATAACCCTCCACCTCCCCCCCCCCACCAGGGTCTGACCAATGCCAAGGCAGCAGAGTACCTGGCCCGGGACGGCCTCAACGCCCTGACTCCTCCCCCCACCACCCCCGAGTGGGTGAAGTTCTGCCGCCAGCTGTTTGGTGGCTTCTCCATCCTGCTGTGGATCGGCGCCATCCTCTGCTTCCTGGCCTACGCCATCCAGGCCGCCACGGAGGACGAGCCGGCCGGGGACAACGTAGGTCAAAGGTCGTCGCAGCCTGTAGGGGAGCGACAAAGCTCATTCTGTCAATTCATCCATTCGTTCAGCCTGTAGATTTGTAAAGAGTTTCTGTGTGATCATGATTTGGAAATTAGCTTAAAACGTAATAATAGCGGTAGTTCATAGATAGGGTGTCCGTGGTCAAGGAATCGAGGCAACGTCGGAACGCCAAAGCCCTCAAGGAGGTGAAAGATGAGTAGTTACTGGTCTTCTAT
This sequence comes from Blennius ocellaris, assembly GCF_963422515.1. Taxonomy (NCBI): domain Eukaryota; kingdom Metazoa; phylum Chordata; class Actinopteri; order Blenniiformes; family Blenniidae; genus Blennius; species Blennius ocellaris. Next base: position 20,438,976 of record NC_137669.1, read on the forward strand.
CATTTCGCAGCACGGAGCCGTTTGCTGAGTCACTCCTCCGCCGTGTCACTGACAAATATAGCGTCAGCGCTTTGGCCAAATCGCGGCCGACCCCCCCGGTCACAGTGACGGACTCCGTCGTGTCGGAGCCTCGCCGAGGGGGCCGGGTGACTCCTGGCTTTGGTAATGGAGGGGTGAGATGTGGGGGGGGGGTGTCCATGGGTCATCACGTCGTCATGTAGGGTCAGAGCGCCGAGCAGAGGCCAACGGGCTGAGGCTAAACGGCTCTGACACCCGCTGCACTAAAGGGCTAAAGGCCTGATGGGAGTCCACAGGAGGACTCGTGGTGAGACGGCGGCTCTGCAACGTCTGAATCCAGCCTGTGACGGCCCACAGGCCCACAGTTCCAGCGTAGGAGGCGTCTAAAAGACATTTCTATGATGATCCAGTGACGCGTTAGACGACATGAAAAGGTCTAAACCAGTCGACGGCTCATCAAGTGGCAAATCAAACCACAAAGATGTGAGACTCGCATGAAAGATGAACGTTGATTTGAGTTATTTCTAGAATTCACACTTTAAAGCGCCTGTTTCCCAAAATAACCTTTGAATCCGGTGGATTTTAAGTCTGCCGGTTTATTTTTTGATGTATTTTTAGAAAAAATGTGAACTCACTCGATTTTATTCCTGCATTAAATATGAAAGCCTCACGTTTCCTCCCCCCCCCTCTTTCTGTCTCCACAGTTGTATTTGGGCATCGTGCTGTCGGCCGTCGTCATCATCACCGGCTGCTTCTCCTACTTCCAGGAAGCGAAGAGCTCCAAGATCATGGAGTCCTTTAAGAACATGGTCCCTCAGGTAACCCCACACTTCGTCGTTGTGAAGAAAGCTCCCGAGCTCTAACTTCTTTTTGGCCACTTTGTCATGATCTAATTAATGCGTGAATCTTCTCCACCTTTTAAAACTAACGCATTGACGTTGGGGAAACTGGCAGGTGGTTGGGTTCAGTGCCACAGTGTCGGGTCGACGCTTAACCTCAAACTGTACAAAGAAACTTGGAGCATCTAGAAAAAAAAACGACGCTGACGTAGAGGGAACATGCAAACTGCACAGAAACCGGAATCTAACCTGAAATAGCCTCCAACCAGCAGGAAGAAAAAGCAGCTTACATGCACCTTTCACAGAGGATAAGCCGTGTAGATGATGAATGGATGGGGAATATTTTTACATCACACCCAATCAGCTGTCACTTGTCTGGTCTCCACTCTTCCCTCAGCCGTTCCCTAAATAACACCTTTAGAGAGATGCTGTGGTGTTTTTATCATCAAGTGTCACAAGATCTAAGCTTTATAAGGGATGAATGTGTTTTTTTTTCTGTTGGAAAAGTGTCCTGATTGCTCAAAGGACATTTTTTTTGCTTAATCCTGTCCCCCCCCCTCCCTCGGTTCTCAGCAAGCCTTGGTGATCCGTGAGGGTGAGAAGATGCAGATCAATGCTGAGCAGGTTGTGGCAGGAGACCTGGTGGAGGTGAAAGGAGGAGACAGGATCCCCGCTGACCTCCGCATCATCTCCTCCCACGGCTGCAAGGTAGAGGAAGCGACACCTCCGTCTCCCTTTCCTCCCCTTCATCCGTGTGTGTCGTGAATATATATATATTTTTTTTTTTTCTCCGATTGCGTCCGTAGGTGGACAACTCGTCCCTGACTGGCGAGTCTGAGCCTCAGACCAGGTCGCCTGACTGCACGCACGACAACCCGCTAGAAACCCGCAACATCGCCTTCTTCTCCACCAACTGTGTCGAGGGTCAGTTCACCGTCGACGGGGTTCACGTGACGGGAGAAACTCCACATCTCACTGCCTCGGTGCCCAGATCGTCCTGCAAAACACAGACGTCCCATATTCAGTGTGACTCGGTCGCCTGTCGAGTCGGCGCGCTGCCGCTTTTAGCCTGAAACCATTTCTTTTCCAGTGCAGCCATTTCAGGCCACGGGTGTTGCAGGGAGAGCCGCCGACTCTCGTGAGGCTGCGCTCTGTGTGGCGCCCCCCTGTGGGCATGTTGCTGCAGTACATCCGACCCATACGTCACCAAAACAGCCACGGTCGCTCCTTCGTCTTCACCCGACGCGGAAACAAAGGTGTAGAATGGCTTTTCTCCTCTTTTGTGCAGGAACTGCCCGCGGCATCGTCGTGTGCACTGGAGACCGCACCGTGATGGGACGCATCGCCACGCTCACCTCCGGCCTGGAGACTGGCAAGGTGACGTATTTAGAGATTTTCCCAGAGTAATCGGGGGTCGTCTGTTTCGTTGTTGTGGTTTTGTGTTAATTCATTCATTTGTCTTTTCAGACTCCCATCGCCAAGGAGATTGAGCACTTCATCCACATCATCACAGGCGTGGCCGTCTTCCTCGGCGTCACCTTCTTCGTCCTCTCCATCATCCTGGGCTACTCCTGGCTGGAGGCCGTCATCTTCCTCATCGGCATCATCGTGGCCAACGTGCCCGAGGGGCTGCTGGCCACCGTCACTGTGAGTCAAACTGGCAGGCGACCGCGGGGCGAAACGAAATGTGGCGATGATTCCAGTGCGAGCGAGGGGGGGGGGCGTTACTGTCTGCTTGTCTTGTGTTCTAAACTGTTTTTCTACAGTCTTCATGTGGAATTTTCAGTGTTTGCAGACTTGGGTCAGATATTAGTTTCAAGTCAAACAAACAGAAAATCCAATAAAGCAAAGCTTCATCCCCTGAAACTTACCGTCCATTTTCAAAGAACTGAACTTGCATTAGAACAGTGAATAATCAAGAATAACATTGCATTGTTCTGAATAAAAAAAAGTCATTTTGATGAAAAACGTAATCACCTCATTGATTCTTGCACTTGCCATTAAATACCAGATTCCATACAACTTTAGATGAAAATACATAAATGCTCTCAATATCAGCCTGCTCTGCATTACGTACTTTACATTACTGCACTTGTTCAGAGAGTTTAAGTCTCAACGCCGCTCCTTTGTTCACTTTAAGAATCACCGACTTTGTCTTCCAGTTTAAAACATGTTATCTTGCGCCACGTGTTTCAGTCGTCAAACACTCGGGCTCAGATTTGTTGTCTGCAGTTAATCTTCCACTTTCCACCTGTACGTCCCGTGTTAACGTGTTAACGTGTTTCTGTGTCGTGTGAAGTGATCTGGCTGCCGTCGTCTCCCTGTGGGACGCTCCGTCCGTCCGTCCGCTTCCTCCTCATCTGTGCTCCTGTGCGTCGTCGCAGTTTGGTGTTCGTGTGCATCTGTGTGTGCGTGTTTCTGCTCTTGTGTCCGTATCTTGTTTCCGTGGCGAAGCTGGTGCGTTGTCTCTCCTTCCATCTCTCTATCTTTCTTTTCTCTCCCCAAAAAGCAGCTCCATGTGTTTGTATTTCACCCTGTCCATCCTTCTCTTTGTATGTCTCTCTCTCTCTCTCTCTCTCTCTCTCTCTCTCTTTTTCCAGGCCAGGCACGGTGCTGTCTGCAATGACCACGACTAGCTAAATGTAAATGACACTAGGTCTATAACTAGTCAGCCTCCTGAGCTGAACTCGGCCTCCTCTGCTTGGCCTTGGCTAGTTTTGTTTTGGCCCCTCTGGTTTTTGCCGTACTTGGCATGCCGCCATAATGCACCGCCGCTCTGCTTCACCGCCTCACTGCTCCATGCCTCTCGCTCTCTCCGCAACGCTTGTTGGGCTGTTTTACATCCTTCTGCGGACTCTTTTGAGTTGAATGCATTTTTGCCGTGTCGAGGGATATCTTGAAGCACAGGATGAGCATCTCCAGGCACGTGGGGGCGGGTTCTGTTCTCAGACGGGGGGGGGGGGGGGGGACGTTTGGCAGAAGTCAGTTGGTGCCTGGAGATGATCATGAGTTGCGTTATTTTACAAAAGAGATAGTAATAGACTAATTTTGCATTTTGATTTGTCTGCTGCCTCCTTTTGTTTTGTTTCATCTCCCAACTTATTGTCTCTCCTTCTCTCCCATGCCCCCCCCCCCCTTTTTTTTTTCCTCCATTGCGTCGTTTCACCCAGGTGTGTCTGACTCTCACTGCCAAGCGAATGGCTCGTAAGAACTGCCTGGTGAAGAACTTGGAGGCCGTGGAAACTCTGGGCTCCACATCCACCATCTGCTCCGACAAGACCGGCACGCTGACCCAGAACCGGATGACCGTGGCCCACATGTGGTTCGACAATCAGATCCACGAGGCCGACACCACCGAGGATCAGTCCGGTGAGTAGTTCTTTGGGTTTTTTTTGTTTAGTTTTTTTCGCTTGCATGCTTTACGTGTTGTCCGAAAAACGCGTGTCGCCCGTGTGAGGTGTCGGACCGCAGCACCGCGAACACCCGGTGTTCTCCTTGTGCCTCTTCAGGCTCCTCCTTCGACAAGTCCTCGACCACCTGGGTGTCGTTGGCCCGCATCGCCACTCTGTGCAACCGCGCCGTGTTCAAGGCCGGCCAGGAGTCGTTGCCCATCCTCAAGCGGGACGTCGCCGGCGACGCCTCCGAGTCGGCTCTGCTGAAGTGCATCGAGCTCTCCTGTGGCACCGTGAAGCAGATGAGGGACAAGAACAAGAAGGTGGCCGAGATCCCCTTCAACTCCACCAACAAGTATCAGGTGAGCACTCCCCGCTTGGGGAAAAAAAAAAACGAAGGAAGTCGGACCTGAAACCGGAGCCGGGAGCTTTTTGTGTCTGAACTGCGTCTTCTGATCTCCGTCACGCCTCGCCTCTCAGCTCTCCGTCCACGAGACTGAGGAAGAGGATGACAACCGCTACCTGCTGGTGATGAAGGGCGCCCCGGAGAGGATCCTGGACCGCTGCTCCACCATCATGGTGCAGGGCAAGGAGCAGCCGATGGACGACGAGATGAAGGAGTCTTTCCAGAACGCCTACCTGGAGCTGGGCGGGCTGGGAGAGCGAGTGCTGGGTGAGAACGCCTCTCTCCGACACTCGTCTGTCGATCAGCTGCACAGGACTGCGAAGGAGTAAAGTATTAAAGCGAGTGTCTTTTCCCCTCCTTTCCCTTGAATTCTCCAGGTTTCTGCCACTTGTTCCTGCCGGAGGACAAATACCCAAAAGGCTTCGCCTTCGACACGGACGACGTCAACTTCCAGACGGAGAATCTTTGCTTCGTGGGCCTCATGTCCATGATCGACCCTCCCCGTGCCGCCGTGCCGGACGCCGTGGGCAAGTGCCGCTCTGCTGGCATCAAGGTGGGCACGGAGGAGAAAGTTTCAACGAGTCCAGAGTGTTTTATTTCGCCATCTTTTTGTTTTCAGTTCAGCTTAATCTGCTTTTCATCCTCACCTGTTGCTCTTCAGCCAGCCCCTGTGTCATCGCTTCCTTTTCCTCCTTCAGGTCATCATGGTGACCGGCGACCACCCGATCACAGCCAAGGCCATCGCGAAGGGCGTGGGAATCATCTCGGAGGGCAATGAGACGGTGGAAGACATCGCCGCTCGCCTGAACATCCCCGTCAGTCAGGTCAACCCCAGGTCAGGACGGGATTGCCGATGCAGTGAATGAGTTTTAAAACATTGTTGTAGGGTATATGAAAGTGTCCTTGTTTGAGGGCTGTGCTTTGAAGTCCAGTCCAGAAAGTGAATTGGTGGGCTTTGTGTGCCCTGCGTAGGGACGCCAAGGCGTGCGTGATCCACGGTACGGACCTGAAAGACCTGATTCAGGAGCAGATGGACGACATCCTGAGGAACCACACGGAGATCGTCTTCGCCAGAACTTCCCCGCAGCAGAAGCTCATTATTGTCGAAGGCTGCCAGAGACAGGTACGTTAACCCGGAGAGCCCACTCCTTCTGTCGGAGCTGACTCGTCTCCCGACAGTCGGTGGCCGTTTGCTGTGAATAACACGAGACGGCCTGTGATCAGGGCGCCATCGTGGCGGTGACGGGCGACGGCGTGAACGACTCCCCCGCCCTCAAGAAGGCCGACATCGGAGTTGCCATGGGGATCTCTGGCTCAGACGTGTCCAAGCAGGCGGCGGACATGATCCTGCTCGACGACAACTTTGCCTCCATCGTCACTGGAGTGGAGGAAGGTGAGGTGAACAGAGACAGCAAAGTGGGAGAGAGGAAGAAAAAAAAAAAACTGGCAGATCGACAAAGAATTGGGGTGATGTGGGGGAAAAAAAACGGAATTCATGTCAGTCCTGCCAGAATCTCCTTTTTGCTGTAATTGTTGCAGTAAAAAAAAAAGCTTTTGCCCAAATTGTGGTGAAAAGAAACTCCTTTCTAAAGATTAAATGTAGTAAAACGTAAACAAAATGATAATAATGCACATCTGTGGTTGTGCGTCTGATCACAAGCTCATGTCTTCCAGGCCGTCTGATCTTTGACAACCTGAAGAAGTCCATCGCCTACACTCTGACCAGCAACATCCCGGAGATCACCCCCTTCCTGTTCTTCATCCTGGTCAACATCCCGCTGCCCCTGGGCACCATCACCATCCTCTGCATCGACCTGGGGACCGACATGGTGAGAGAACGGGACTCAGTTCCAGTCTGCTTCACCTGGGAAAACACACCAGTTGTGATCATGTTGACAATACCGGTGTTCCTACGCATCCAGCACACTGGAGTGTGTGTGTGTGTGTGTGTGTGATGTCTGATCATCCATGCTTACACAGTCGACCAGTCAGCTGCACACAAACATGTCGGCGTGTCGACTGCACGGTATCTGCGGTGTCCGATGACACAGCGTTTTTGAGTGCATAGAATCACCTTGGATTGTTTTTCAGACACAAAACTAGAATTAACGGAAGTCTACAAATTACATATTGAAGGGAGACACAAGCGTCCACGGTCACATGCAAGAGAAGGACACTAGGTGGCAGTGTTTGACCAGGAAACGCAGCAGGCAGGAGGCGCTCTTTACAGACTGAGACACAGAAAGATCAAGTTACTAACGACTCATGAATCAAAAATTAAAACAAAAGCCACCAACATTTTGTCATTTCCTCTGCGTTCCGCCGCCTCTCTCAGGTTCCAGCCATTTCTCTCGCTTATGAAGCAGCAGAGAGCGACATCATGAAGCGTCAGCCCAGAAACCCACTGAGGGACAAGCTGGTGAACGAGCGTCTCATCAGCATCGCCTACGGACAGATCGGTACGGCCGGCCGTCACGCCGTCACCTGGACCATGCTGATTTTATGGATTTTTATTTTTTTTTTTAGATGAATGCAGGATATCGGCCCACTCGGCCTTTAGCGTCTTGTTTTCCCACATTGAGAGCAAGCCGTGTGTTCCTACAGGTATGATCCAGGCTCTCGGTGGCTTCTTCGCATATTTCGTCATCATGGCGGAAAACGGTTTCCTGCCGTCCGTGCTCGTCGGCATCCGGCTCAACTGGGACGACCGTTCCAACAACGACCTGGAGGACAGCTACGGGCAGCAATGGGTAACGCTCACACGTCGTCCGTCTCCTCGTCTCGCCTCGTTTCACTGGTGACGTACCTCCCGAAGTGCAGATATAGCAATCCCTCTCGCGTCTCTCCTGTCGCCGCCTGCAGACCTATGAGCAGCGCAAGATTGTGGAGTTTACGTGCCACACGGCCTTCTTCGTCAGCATCGTGGTGGTGCAGTGGGCGGATGTCATCATCTGCAAGACCAGACGTAACTCGGTGTTCCAGCAGGGCATGAGGTGAGTGAACTGGTCCTCCTCCTCCGCTGGAACCAGAGGACTTTACATTTAGGATCTCCAGGGTTTTTCCAGTTTGAAGCGGTTTGAATAGGTCACTTGTCTCGTACTTTCTCTGCGCTGGGTTTTTTTTTTTAATGTCTTCTCAACTTGCAGCAGGTTTTCTCACCAGCTCTCGTCTTTATTTCTTGTTTTTAGGAATAAGATTTTGATCTTTGGCCTATTTGAGGAAACGGCTCTGGCTGCGTTCCTGTCCTACTGCCCCGGGATGGACGTGGCGCTACGGATGTACCCACTCAAGTAAGCAACACGTCGATTCAGAACCTCAGTGCCTCCAGGACCGAATGACTGAGACTGAGTATCATTTTGTATTGATTGAAACACAACAGTGCAGCTTTAAATCAGTTAGCCATCTGTTATTGAAGCGGGTAGAAACTTCTGTGAGATTTAAAACCTTTTCAGCCGCAACACAAACGAGAAAAATACATTTAAAACGTTAAAATCTTACCCACGTTCCCATCTTGGATGACTAATCTGTTTTGTCCTCCGTGTGCGTCTCAGGCCCAGCTGGTGGTTCTGCGCATTCCCGTACAGTTTCCTCATCTTTGTTTACGATGAGATCCGAAAAGTCATCCTTCGCCGGAGCCCCGGAGGTGAGACGCCGCGACACGCGACCGCCGCTTCACGTCAAAAGCTTTTAAAAACCCGCCTTGTGTTTCGCCGGGAAGGACGTTCTTTACTAAGTGAAACGTCGGTCACAGTTTTCACTTTCCTTTCCCTCCTTTTCTTCCCCTTTCCCTCTTTTGCTCTTCTCTCCCTTCTCTGCAGGTTGGGTGGAAAAAGAGACGTACTATTAAATTATCAAAGCAAATCATTTACTTCTCCCCCTCCTCCTCCTCCTCCTCCTCCCTCCCCCCCATCACCCCCCCCTCCCCCCCCTCGTCACATACTCAAACTGTACAAGAAAACAATGTTTACTCCTCCGCCTCTTCGTTTCTTCATCCTCATTTCCTAAATAAATAAAGAAACAAACGCCAAGACGTCGATGAGGGGAGGATGGGGGGAGGGGGGGTTCTGGATCCTCTCTGTCCGTCTGTCCTGCTTTTTTCTATCAAAGTCTTTACAGCACGACTCTGCCAGTAACACTGTTTGTGCCGCCGCTCGCTACGCTCTGCTAGCAGCAGCCGACTTCCACCGGCGAGCGGCGGCGAATAAAGTAGAAATATCGAAAAACGAATAAAGACGACGACCCGACTGTTCCACTGCCGGCAGCTCGCCCATCGCCCGGTGGCGTCATCGCCCGGGTCCGGCTGCGCTATCACTGCCACTTTCTCTCTCTCTCTCTCTCTCTCTTTCTCTTTCTCTTTCTCTCTCTCTCTCTCTCTGCCAACCTTGTACTGCCGCTCTCTCCCTCCTCCGTCTCTCCTCTCAATTAACAATCAGTCTCTCACTGAACCCCCCCCCCTCCTCTCCTCCCTCCCCGGTTTTTCGTTTCTGCTTATTGTTTTCTAATAGACGACTGGGTGTTTTTTAAAAAACTGAATTGTTGGTAAAAGTTTTCTGTTTTTGTTTTTTTTAAGTTGGGAGTGGGTCTGAGAGCTGCTTGTTTTCATTCAGACATGACAAAGCACACCGTCTTTTCCTCTCTTCTTTCTCTCTCACACTCCTCCTTTAACCCTCCCCCCCTCCCCTCCCCCCTCCTCCCCCCTCCTCTCCCCCCTCCCCTGCCGATCCGTCTCCGTCCGTCTGTCTGTTTGTGAACACCGTGAAACAAAATCCCTCCGCCCTTGTAAACTTTCACTACCTGCACCCCTCCCTCAACCCCCCCCCCCCCCCCCCCCCAAATTCACCACCTGTTTAAAAAAAAAAAAAAATCAATCTTTCTGTGTCCTCGGAAAAAGAGATTTCTCTCCCAATTTCATTTATTTGAATCTGTGGATATTTCCAACAAGGCTCTGTACCTTCACTTGCGAAACAGCAGCAAAAAAAAAAGAAAAAAGAAGGGAAGAAAATGAAATAAAACTCGAAGGATCTCTCTTTTTTCAGCTTGGTCTCCAGTTTGTTTTTGTGTGGAGTTTTGTCAGAAAATGGAAATAAATGCTGTGACCAACTCTTACGTATTGCAACCGTGTCGAGTCTTCTCTCTTTTCTTTTTTTGGACTCCAGTCGAAGCTCGGTCGGGTCAAGAAAAGAGGAATCGTCTGTTCGAATCGTGATAAAATGATAAGAGGAGGAACTCACCAGCAGGACTGAAACTAAAAGCACACGATTTGCAGCACACGATTTGTGACCTCCATCTGTGGAGGTCACATAACGCAAACGCCTTTCACAATAAAACGAGTCCAACTTGCGTGAAATTATATTATAGACAAGTAAAGGTGACACTTTATAATAACTATCTGTTATAAGTAGTTAATAAACCATTAATAGCCATTAGTTAATGAGTTATAGATTGCTTGTTGAATATTTGCTAAGTTTATTAAGGATTTATAACTGCCTTATAGATTGGTAATAGATCATTTACAAGCCGTTAACAATTTATAAATGACACGTTAACTATGTTAACTATACCTTATAAATTAGTAATAAATCATGAATAAGATAATGGCTATTAATGATTTATTAACTACTTATAATGGATAGTTATTCTAAAGTGTAAACAATTTCCAGATGATGACAAATTGTTTTAATCCTGAATACGACATCCAGATACAGGCGACTGAGGTTTTTTTTTTACAAATATAATATCTGACTTCCTTTAATATGTATATTTCAGAATAGACTGGCAAATTCTTGCAGTGACAAAAGAAGGAAAGACTTTGACATTTGTCCAGATCTGCAGTTTAACATGTTCTGTTTGACTTGTTCGGCCCTCCAGAGGTCAGGTCAGGTTGTATGTGGCCCCTCAACTAAAATCAGTTTGACGCCCCTGCTGAAGTGTGGTTGAGCAAGGCACTTGAACGCCCAAGTGACGCTGCAGCCTTCACTGGACTTTTCCCCTTTATCCACCACCACAGGTTCTCTTCCCGCTGTAGCTGGGATTCAAACCGTGGTTCTCCAACCGTTCCCCGGTCGGGATTTTAACCCTCAACACTTGCGACACTACAGCTTTTTTTTGTGTGTTTTTTTTCCACAAACGATAAAACGGTGATGCAGAAGACGAGCGAAACGGAGCATGTGAATCAGTTTTATGTTGCTTGTGACTGGACGAGTGTCTCCACACACACACACACACACACACACACACACACACACACGCAGTGACTGAGTGCAGTGGTGTTGATGTTTCATGAATACCATTACAAGGCTCACAGAGCAAATGAGTGCTCCTGCCCACTTGACACACGCCCTCGTAACCCAGGGATATAGGTCACCTCCTTTGTTACTCTCTTTTTTTTTTTTTTTTTGCTCCTCCTTTCTCTCCGGGGCGTCGCACCGTCGCACACGACGCCGTTGTCCCGTTGTTCGCTAACCGCTCCCAAATCCTTCCTGCATACGCTTAAAAGTGTGACGGGAGTAAATGAAGCTGTGACGTGTGGTTTCCTGGACTCGACATGTTTTCTCTCTTCTAATAGGACGACCGTTTGTCAAATTCACTTCTAATCCCATCTGATGATAAAACTCCGTTAAAACGCCTCAAATGTAGATGGTTTTTGTTTTTAGTGAAGTTGTTTGGTCTTTATCATGTTTAAAAAAAAAAAAAAAAGTTGACATGCTGCTTAAATTCTGTTATTTTTGGTCCACAAAACAAATAATCATATTTAGGGCTTCAAAGTGATCACAGTTAAGAAGTTGAACCACAATATAATAGATTTTGTGATATTTCTTTTTAATGCCTCTCACTTCTGGAGTATTTCTGCTTTACTTGATTTAGCTTTTTACCCATTTAGTCTTTAAAATGTCCCATATTGTTGAAAAAGACCTGATGCTTCGTACAAATATCTTGCTTTTATTGGGGGTTTTTTAAACCGGCTGCCACGTAAATATTATATCCATCATCAAAATAACTTAATATTCACCTTTCAGAGTCCTCAGCTTGAGAGAACAACTCACTTGTTTTGTGTTTTCTAAAGATAAACATTCTAATGCCATCGTATTTGATCTTTACTTGTTGTTTTGATTATTTCCTCTTGACAGATAGTGTCTTCAAAAGTTGAATGGTCTTTCCTACACCGTCAGTCCTACAATACTTCAGTGAACTTCAGTTTGTTCTCTAAACGTGTATTAATATCATCTTTGTTCCACATTATTTTGTCGTCTTTGCACGTCCATTTCGTCATTCGCCTTTAATGTGCATCACAGCAACACGACATCTTCAAAACGGCGACGTGAGACGTGAGTATTGCATCTTTTTCAATTCATCCATAACTTCTGAAGCCAAAAAATAAAGAAAAGCATGAAATGTATGTACAATTCTCCACCAGTCTCGCTCCGGCCAATCAGCGGTGAGCGAGCGGGGGCTCTGCAGGTAATTTGTTGGCCCTCCAGGTGAAGACGGGTCGGTCGCCAGCTGATTTAAAGCGTGTCGGGATCAATACGGTTGTTTTATTACGCACATATCGCATCCAGGAGAGAGCAGACAGCAGAGGGCCACCGGTGTCGATATGGACTTTCTCCTCTTCGATGACGATCTGCGACTTTTTAAGCTTCAGCTGGAAATATCTTCCCGACGACGTGCTGGAAATGACAGATAAAGGCAGAGATGCCATCTGCAGGTGCTTCCTGTCCTGCTGCCGGGCCTCGGGGGCGCCGATCCCACCCGACGATAAAACTCCATTAAAACGCCTCAAACGTAGATGCTTTTTTTTGTTTTCAGTGGACGTTGGCTGAGGGGGGAGTTGGGATTTGTGAGCGATGATTTTAATCTCCCGCTGAACACGTGTGCTTGTCCGACGGGTTCGTTGTGGAGCGAGAAATGGAACTTTATTGAGATTTGTCTGCTGTGACGGGCTGGATTGACGAATTAATGTAGATTAGTAATTCAAAATAAACTGTATTCTCCATGTCGTCTTGTATCTCACGGCTCTCTTAAAGTACGAACCTGCAAAATGCCCTCCCGTCGCCTAGGTTTTTAATTTGCTCGATTTATTCTCGTTTTATTTTCTGCTTCTTGTTGAGCTGCCTGCTAAAACGTCATTATTTCTAAAAACAATAAATTCAGATTCTGATCCCGTCGTATGAAATCTGCTCGTTCCCCCATCATGCCTCACGGCCGGACGATTGTTCCTCGCAGTGTTTGTTCTCCTTCATGCACACGTTTTCCCTCGGGACTTCAAACTTCGAACCACCAAACAAGTTGTGAAAATTCAAATCGATCGCTGATTTTAAGACACGACGAAGTGACGCTGCCATGAAAGCTTGTTATCTGCATTAAACTCATCTAAAAGTCATATTTAAAACATTTTTTTTTAAATATATCACTGTATTTTGCACCAGAAGGTTTCATTGTATTGAGATTGAAGTCACTCTCTGCGGTAATTGTGGAAAAAACAAAAAATAAACAATTTCATGACCTTTAAAACCTTTAAATTTTGAGTTTAAAGGTCATTATGACACTATTTTACCGGTCAAGATGATACTGGGCCGAATGCGGTTGCACACTCCTGGCTTGTTTTACACATTCAAAAGACATGAGGCCAGATTAAATTCTGACTCTATATTGTACAAAATGTTTGTCTCTCTCTGATCAAACTTCCAGCTCTGCGTCTCTCGACGTCAGACGGGTTTAATTCCATTATTCCAGCTGCCTGGTGTTTTTACCTCACGCAGTCTGAGTGGAAACGTGAAATTATCATACGACAAGTGCTGCACGTTTGGTTTCCGTGTGGAGTGTGTGGAGTGTGTGGAACACGACGTACCGCAGTGTGTGTTGGAGACCCAGGAGGCCGGCGGACACCTCGGGGTGTGTGACGCTGCAGTGGAAGTGTTTTTATTCGCACGGCAGCCGGGAATCCGCGAACAAACGTCTGTTAGAATATGAAAGAGAGGAGATGCCTTATAGCAGTGCAGCTCCACTCATTATGACACACACACACACACACACACACACACACACACACACACACACACACACCCTTTTCTTATCCTCCATAACAACCAGACTAAAACACCTTTCCTCTCTCTCACACACACACCGTCTCTTAATCTTCTACCCACTTATTCTCCCACCACTCTCCTCCCTCCCACTACCTCTCTTTTTTTTTTAAATCACACACACACACACACACACACACACACACACACACACACACACACGCACACGCGCACCATCTCTCAATCTCCTACCCGATTACACCCGCACGCTAAAACCCCATTTTGCACACCTCCCCAACACTCACACACCTACTACCTTCCCTAAAACCCTTTTCGTTTCCTCCCTCTCTCTCTCTCTCTCTCTCTCTCTCTCTCTCTCTCAGGCCCTCTTTTTGTCAGCCACTAACCCCCCCCACCCCCTCCTCCTCCCAGTAATCTGGCTGGCCCGTGGCCTCCTCTCTCTCGCTCCACTGTTCTGTGTGATAGAATATCGATCGGTTTGCCTCGGCTCGGCGTGGAGCAGGAGGAGGGGGCGGCTGTAGGGCTATAGGGAGAGAGAGTGTGTGTGTGTGTGTGTGTGTGTGTGTGTGTGTGTGTGTGTGTGTGTGTGTGTGTGTGTGTGTGTGTGTGTGTGTGTGTGTGTGTGTGTGTGTGTGTGTGTGTGTGTGTGTGTGTGTGTGGAGGGGGGGGCAGTGGTCAGACATGCTCCAAGGTTGTTACCACAGCAACAGCGGGATGGGTCAGAGGGTTGCCATGGTGCCTAGGTCGAGGGGTCAGATGGGGAGGTGGGTGTGTGTGTGTGTGGGGGGGGGGTCCTGGAGGGCTCCTTGGTCTATATGTGTGTGTGTTTGTGTTAATAGGAAGGGAGGGGGCAGGCGAGGAGAGAGAGAGAGAGAGAGGAGTCCAGTCCAGCTATATTGGGTGTGTTAATAATGAATGTTGTTGTATGTGGCCGCTGTCTCTTCCTCTCTCTCTCTCTCCATCTGCGTCTCGCTCGACCCCCCCACCCCACCCCCCACCTCCACCCCCCGCCTCCACCCATCTCTCCGTTTGTCGCAGTCTCATATGAAGCAGCAGAACATCATCCACACTCCAGCACAGATTTTTTTTTAAATCTGGAAATAAACTTTTACTGAGAATCGTCTCTCCAAACGCTTGATTAGATCCGAGTTATAATCCCGCTGATATGATCCTTGATGTTTTATTCTTTTCCACTGAAGTATTAACTTGTACAAATATGAATTTAACAGCAGTTCAGGCAAATAATGATGGAGGTTTTTGCGTTTTCTGCAGACAGATGACACATTTCTTTATTATGACGTTATGTGTATTTTATTATGTACTTTCTTTCATTCTTTATTGATTTCTTAGCCGATCATCAAACTGATCACACACATATGTTAAAAAAAAAAAAGTTGACATGATGCTGCTTAAAATCTGTTATTTTTAGTCCACAAAACTCCAAATAATCACATTGAGGGCTTCAAAGTGAACACAGTTAAGAATATATTGTTCCTGTGGACAAGTTGAACCACAATATATTAGATTTAGTGATTTTTTTTTAAGGCCTCTCACTTCTACAGTATTTCTTCTTTACTGATTCCTCATTTGATTTAGCTTTTTACCCATTTAGTCTTTAAAATGTCCTGTTCGTACAAATATCTTGTTTTTGTTTGTTTTTTTAACCGGCTGCCACATAAATATTATATCCATCAACAAAATAACTTAATATTCACCTTTCAGAGTCCTCAGCTTGCGAGAACAACTCGCTTGCTTTTTGTTTTCTAAAGATAAACATTATAATTCCATCATATTTTATTTGTATTTGTTGTTTTGATTATTTCAGTGAACTGAAGTATTTTCTTCAGTTTGTTCTCTAAACGTGTGTTAATATCGTCTTTGTTCTACATTATTTTGTCTTCTTTGCACGTCCATTTCTTCATTGGGCTTTAATGTGCATCACAGCAACACGACATCTTCTAAACGGCGACGTTAGACGTGAGTATTGCATCTTTATCAATTCATCCATAACTTATGAAGCCAAAAATTAAAGAAAAGCCTGGAATGTGTCACTTTGTCCAGATGCAGAACTTGAAATCTAAACCAATCAAATGTAAATCCTGCAGATGTTTGAAGTAATCGGAGCCTCGTGTTCAGTTTCCTGCTGTTTAATTAAACGTGTGGGAGCCGAGCCCTTCGTCTTCACCCTCATCTTCATCACCACGGTCGCCACGGCAGCGGCTTCAGGACGAAAAAAAAAAAAGAAAAGCAGGTGAGAGTCTTCAGGATGTGTTGAGTTCAGAGAAAACTATGAAAACCTGGACAATGTCCTTCAACACAGTAGATCTGCAATGAGGAGCAGTTTCAGCAGTTATTTTTTAAAAGTAGAGGACGTTTTAAAAATCCGTTCATGCATCACTTGACCTTTTGACATTAAACTCTGTCGTCCTGCGACCGGACAGAAACACGCGGCTTCTCCCGCAGAGCAGCCACAAAGTTTGTTTGACCGTCGTCTCACTTCAACACAAGCAGGAAAGCTTGAGCCGCCGCTTTTCGCTAAATTAGTCAGATTCTTACGGCGTGCGACGTTTTCCAGCCGCCCTCTGTTGACGTCTGTTTAAGTGAGAGGTCGGGGACATACAAACAGAAATAAATAAATTAGAAGCTGGAAAATTCATCACAAAATACACAAACATGAGTTTTTTTGGTTGTTTTTTTTTTTTTTTTTTACAGTGTTTTCCAGAACTTTTCACATCTTAATCCGGGGACTAATATTCCCCTGCAGTCCTGCGGCCTCTGATCAGCTGAGTGAAGACTTCCTCACATCGTTTCCGCACCCTGAATCCTCCCGTTCGCCGTTGAACGCGACGGAGGGTTGAAGAAGAGCCGCTAATGTCTGCCGGGTCGTGGCTCGGAATACAAATTCACATCCAGCCCGACTTATCTGGTCAAGAGCACCTTAGTACCGAGATTTCCTTTTTTTAGATTTTAAGCCAGTGGACCAAATAGGATCTTAGAGTCACAAGGCGTCCGTGCAAAGCCAATCTCTCGGCGGCGCAGACCCCCGGCCCCCGGCCCCTTCCCCTCCAGCAGCAGCACTGCAGGGTTATCAAACAGTCGCCGTGCAGCTTGGACGACCACATGTGTGACTGATTCCAGACACATTTCACTGCTGCTGTTGCTGTTTGGAGGAAACTTTGTGGCAGAAGAAGTCGCTGGTGAGAACGTCACTCCCTGCTGGAGGTGGAGGTCCCCCCCCCCTCCCCTCCCCCTCCCCCCGGCTGCGACAGGAAAATAATTGTAGAATTCAGTTTTATCACTTCACAAACTCATCAAGTTTTGTGTAATATTGCAGTTATATATACATTTTTTTTTCTTTTTTTATAAGGAAAAAGGGAGTCAAGACACCACCTGGATTTTGCTTCTGGCTTAGTTTGAAGATCAGATGTAAAAATTTAAGTTTGCTCAGCCTGAAATTATATTATATTATATTATATTATATTATATTATATATTATAGTCACTAACAGTAGGTGTCTCTCTCATGGAGTGTCTCCTCCTCGTGCCTTCCTGCAGTGGAACTGGCAGTTTGTGACTTGAAGCATGAGAATTAGCTGAGAGCAACTGGGCTGCTTGGTTGCTTGGTTGGTTGGCTGTTTGGCTGGCTGGCTTGTTGGTTGTCTGGTTGCTTGCTTGGTTGCTTGCTTGGTTGCTTGGTTGGCTGTTTGGCTGGCTGGCTTGTTGGTTGTCTGGTTGCTTGCTTGCTTGGTTACTTGGTTGGTTGCTTGTTGCTTGGTTACTTGCTTCCTTGGTTGCTTGCTTGGTTGCTTGCTTGGTTGCTTGTTTGGCTGGTTGCTTGCTTGGTTACTTGCTTGGTTGCCTGGTTGCTTGCTTGGTTGCTTGTTTGGCTGGCTGCTTGGTTGCTTGCTTGGTTGCTTGGTTGCTTGCTTGCTTGGTTGCTTGTTTGGCTGGTTGCTTGGCTAGTTGGTCAGTTGGCCGGTTTCTTCCTGTTAAGGTTTTCTTCTCCACTGTCGGCTGCTCACGTTGGATTGTCGAGTTTCTTTCTTTGTATTTTTGATTCTTTACACGTAGAAGTGCCACGAGGCGATTTTGTCCTAAATTCTGCTGAACAAACAAATCTGAATTGAAACACTGACTTGATTCCCACTCGATTGATTTAACCTGCTGATACATTTATTCCACCAGAATCACACAGCGGAGTGACGATTGAGGATGTTACCCCTCAAACCCTCGTCCAGGTTCAACGTTTCACTGGAGTGACGTCACTGAGGGTCACGAGCAAGACGGACCTCAGGAAGCAGTTCAACCTCTATTCCGGGTGAGGGATCAGACGCCGGCTGCAGCGCTGAGCTCTGGCCGCCAGGTGGCGCACTAAGTCCTTCAGCTGCAACCTGAGCTGGCACGAGATCAGGAATCAACGCTTTGAATGGAAGATTTCTGTGTCAGTCTCACAAGTCATCAGAGGATTAAAATCAACACCTTTGGCATTATTGTGGGATTTCTGACGTTTATTTCTCCTTCTAGTGATCAGAAACTGTTTATTTATTTTAATTGTTGCTCCATGGCGGTTGTGTTTATTTGACTTATGATTCATTAGAAGTGGCTTCCAGAGTTGGGATGTGATTTATATATCGGTGCTTATGTGCAAAGTTTTATGAAACAGACGGTTTTTCCAGAGGAAAATAAAGTCTGTAAAATACTCGAGAGAGTGAAACATCACTAATGTACATTACTGGATCCTCATTGGTTTCGATGCTGCAGGAAAAATAAAATGTAGTTATAAATCTGGTGAAACAAAGATTTATAACCATCCATATTTGTTTCATTGATAGAAACTAGCAGGTAAAACCAGCAATCAAATGATCATCAGTTAGTAGTTTATACAGAGTGTGTGCCTACACACACACACACACACACACACACAGGATGTGGAGCTCATTTCACAGTGAACCTGCTGACAACAGGAGGTCGCGGCCTGCTGCAATCTGGACCGGCGTGTTTCTGACTTTAAAGTTGAAATGTTGGGGGGAAAAACTGTCAAACTTAGTGTCCTGGAGGCCTTGAATGTTCTATTTGGTCTCTACAAAAAAAAAAAAAAGAAACAACCAAAGGTGAACAGGCTCAACTCAAACTGAATTATTGATCTGAACATTAGATTTTTAGCGAGCACTCTGTAAATATTTATTGGAACTCGGCTTCAGCTCTCCTCTCTTTATGTAAATGTTGGAGAAAAGGAGAAAAAAAAACAACCCGTCACTCTGCTGACCTGAGAACAGCGGCCGTGATCAAGTTGTTGGTGTCGATTTGAACTCTGGATGTTGAAACTGAATCGAACCTCGCGTTCGTCCGGGAGGTGAGAAATATTCAGCTTCACTTCTGCTGACTTTTCCTCCACTTCTCCTTCTTCTCCGGGGTTTTTTTTTCTTCCTGCTGAGGTCTGTTTTCTCCTTTAATGATGGTTACAATGTCTGGGTTTTTTTCTCTCCTCTTCTTTTCTTTTTCTGTGACCTTAATATAACTTTTATTAGATGGGAGAGAAATCACTTTCCCAGATGCTGGAGCGCCGTCTGCCATGAGCTGAGGCTCATCACCTGCACACACACACACATACACACACACACACACACACACTCCTAGCTGCAGTCTCAACTCAGTCGCCATGGAAACAGCTAAGATGCCGAGTAGTGCAGGAGAGGGTGTGTGTGTGTGTGTGTGTGCATGTGTGTGTGTTACTGTAAAGTTAAATAGAAGCCCTCTGAAGGTCACTATAGATTAAAGGTGAGTGTGTTTTTTCTTTATTTTAATTGCGTTTCTAAACGAAAACACATACTTTTTAAACATCTTTAACCTCAGAAAATTCATTCCTGGATGCTTTAAGTCTTTTGTCACTTCCTGTGTCGCAACGTTGGGTTTTTTAATATCGAAACTGAAGAGCTGCCGTCTCTCCGTTTTCTCATTCGCTCAGACTCGCGGTCTGACAGTTACTATTTCACTGAGCTCCAGTTCACCGGGGAAAAAGTGCCTCATTCATCCTGAACTGACTCTTTGCCGCTTTGTTGCTACCGCTTCTTCTTCTTCACCATCGCTTTGGTATTTTTCTTCTTTCAGGAAGTGCTAACATCCGGATCATAGAGCATCTCCCCCCCCCCCCCCCCCACTACAAGTAACGTCTGAATGATGGACTTTTTCACGACTAACTTGCAGAAAACTGCTGTTTTGTCTCCCTCAACCAATAAACATCAAACATCACAATGTAAGAATGGATTTATTTATTCTCGCCGCCGTGTAAAAGATGGAATCAAACGATGTGAGCGTGATGCCCCCTCCCTCCCTCCCTCCCTCCCTCCCTCCTCCTTCCCTCCCTCCTCCTTCCCTCCCTCCTTCCTCCTTCCCTCCCTCCTCCTTCCCTCCAACAGCCAGATGGGCCGGAGCTGCTTTTCTTCTCGGGGCCCGGTGCACGTGCCGAGGACACTGGGCCTCAAAGCGTTTAATTCACCAGCTTTAGACGCCTCCTTCTTCTTTTAACCCCCCGTGACCAACGCCGTCACCCTCCTCCTTCCTTCCTCAACTCTTTCTCTTCTCCCCTCTTCTGTTCTGCTCGATTATCTCCCCTTCAGCTGCACTTCTCCTCCCTCAGTCCCGACGACCTCCTCAGATTCCCTCCATCGTCTTCAGATCCTGTCACGTCCGTCTTATTGTGCTTCTTTCTTTCTATTAAGCAAAGATTCGTGCGTTTATTTGTTGGAAAGCCAAGATCTGGTGACAAATACTCAAGGTTGTTGTTGCATGTGCTTTTCGGAGCGGCACCAAAAGACAGTTTTATTTCTTTTAAATAACTAAATCAAACGCTTGGGTCAGTTTAGCTGTGAGTCTGCAGAATTCAACTAAATCTATAAAAGAGACTGAATCGGCAAATAATCTTTGGGATTAACGTGATTTTAATCAACCTGCTAAAGATGTAGTCAATTATTTCATGTCCATGTCAGATTGAGCCAGAAGAGCATCTCTACGTTGGTCACAGTTTGTTCCTCATCATAAAATGTGTAAAAGTGTCATTTTGAAGCGATAAGGGTGCAGATCAATGAGATTAATCACAGAGAGCTTCCTCAATTTTGAGGCAATGATTATATTTCTCTGAAATAAATAACCTGATGAATGATATTCAGACACACAGAGCTTCACAACTTCCTGTTTTAGTAAAAAAAAAAATATATATATATATATATATATATATATATGTATATCTGAATCTTCAATGTCAAAGCAGGCCAGATTATTTATTCTCCTGTGCAGTGAAGTAAACAAGCAGAAGAGGGGAAAGCAGACCAAAGAGGGGGCAGACAGCCCCACCTGCCCCAGCAAATTGCCCCCCTGTATGTATACATTATTGCTGAGGAAGAAACATGAAGGTGTTGGGAGGCGGAGAGCCGCTTGAACTGCTGCCTGCAGGCGAGTTTGACCTCCTCCTCCTCCTCTTCCTCACTGAGCTGCTGAACCTGAGGAGAGAAGCTGCAGCCCCACATCTCACACTGCCGGAGTCTCAGTGACTGATGTGCGGCGGAGGCCTCCTCTTCCTCCTCCTCCTCCTCTTACTCCTCCTCCTCTTCCTCCTCCTCCACTCCCGCCACTCTGCTTAATTAGTCAAACATGCAGGAGCAGGAAGGAGGAAGGAGGTGCTTCACCTGCTGCAGAGCAGCTGCTCCGATTCCTTCAATCTGCAAAGTGAATCCAAACAGATTTTTATTTCATTTATTATTATTATTATTATTATTGTAACAAACTTCAAGCTTGACATAAATCCTCCTCGTCTCTGAGCACTGGAGCCTGTGAGCCGCGTCATCGTCGGGAAACAGGATTATTTAGTGCCGCCTGCCTCTAATTGTTATTGAATGTGCTCAGTATTTATTCGGGATTATTCGGGGTTAACGTGGAAATAATGAGGTTGCCGATCTGGAGGCGGACGGAGGGAGATCGATGAACACACTGAGTTAATTACCGAGAATCAATTAAAAGGAGGGAGAGGGCGCGGGAGCGCAAAACACCCTGCAGATACAAGAGGGTGTGTGTGTGTGTGTGTGTGAGAAAGAGAGAGAGATAGAGAGACCCAGATGTTTCTCCCTCGATCCCCTTAAAACACACCCGCGAAAGGTGTGACACGTGGCGGCCGCTGACGTCATGCAGATCACCCGCCACACGAGCGTCTGAACCCTCCAAAAGGGCTGCAGCAGGTAAATGAATCGGGGGACACGCACCTTGCACGTGCCACTCATCCCCAATCAGGTGATCACGCGCAGGTTGTATTGTGTGGCTTCCTCGTCTGAACCTTCTTTAAAAACTCTCAGAAATACTTGACATTTATTTAACGTTTCCTTGTTTTCGTCTGCTAATCCCGCTCATTCTTAATCTCTTGAATTATTGGATTTAATTTGAAATTAGAGGCAATTAAAAAAAAACACGACGTTTTTATTGGCGTTATTCCAAATTAACGATGTTTTCTTTATAGGTTCTTCTCACTTATTTGATTTCAGCCTCTGTTTTAAACAAGTTTCCAATTTATTTTAATAAATGAAGAAACAATACAAACCTCAATTATGTTTTTTTAGTCGATCATTTCTTTCCTCTTCAGTGTTTTTTTTTTAAATATTATTATGAGAAGAAACGGGAGCTGCTGCAGGTCTGATTTAAATTCTGAATCCAGATTATTTGCCTATGAAATGCATATTTAATTGGATTAATATTGTTCGTTTGGGACTTTAAATCTGCTTTATATTAAAACGCTTCACACATAAAAGAAGAGGCTCGATTTTATGTCGCGAATATGAACACATTTGCAAATATGCAAATAAGCCACGATAAAAAAAAAAGTGACGAATGATGGGGAAAAGAAATGATGATCTGAAATGATAAATCTATCTGAAGTGTGTTTCTTCCATCTGGAGCATTTCGCTTGTATTTTGTATTTTGTTGTTGATATGCAGTGGATGTAAATGGCCTCTGAGCGTCGACCGGTTTAAACCGGAAACATTTAAACTGTATAACTTCAGCAAAATGACTCGAATACGCGAGAATTCTATTTTACTGAAAAGAAAAAAGTGCATGCAAACGAAATTAAAAGCTTGAATAAATTAGTCAAAAGAACTAAAACTGTGTTTGACCCATGAAAGACAATCAGGTGAGAATCAAGAAAATCGATCATTTTCAGCATTTTTTTTTTTTTTTTCGTTTTTGCATTGATTAAAATAAATACATTCAGATAAACGTCTATGCATTGAGCCCAGGTGTGGTTTTAATATCATTTTGTGAGTGAAGTTAAAGACTGGCTGACCTTTGGAGATAAAAAATTTCCTCATTGTGTCTGAAAATTGTGCCAAGACTCTCAAATTTGTCTCCCATCGATTTTCCATCCAAAATGGCGACAGTTTGACTTTCATTTGAACTGATGAATAATAACAGTTTCATATCTGGAGGGCCACATGTCCCCTGGCGGCCACAGCAGCTCCAATTATGTCGTTTTGTCAAATTTCTGACCGTTTTAACTCCAACGCTTTTGCTGAGTGACTTTCTGCTTTATAGTGCGAGACGGTTCCTGCCTTTTGTGTTGGGAAGAAAATCAAATTAAAGAAATAAATCATATTTTCAAATTGTTTAATTTATAAATGCATGAACAGCGTTTAATCTGCACTTGCTAAATCTAAGAGGTATAAAACTATAAAACATGATTATTGTCACTGAGGCTTTCATTTCATTAAGTGATGGTCTGTGCTTTTTCTTTTTCTTTTTTTTAACTGTTCTTTGCCTTTTTCTTCAGTTTTCCTGCCTGGGTGTCTCACAGGCTCCCGGGTCAAAGGTCATCTGGCCACCGGGAGGAAAAGCAAATGAAGACCCAGTGTCTCTCCAGGAATCGGGCTGCATCGTCCTGCGTGAGGCGTCACAGGTGAGCTGGCGTCGCACTTCTATTCCAATACGGCACGTCTCAACCATAAACATGACTTCCCGTTACTTTCTCTACCAAAAAAAATAAATAAACGAAACCTCATACAATTTTTTTTTGCCTTTTTCGCAGCCTGACGGTTTCTTTTCAAACACGATCGCTGCGAAATGTCTGTCCCAAAAATAAAAAATAAAGTAATTTTTGTCCATCATAACCCCCCTGGTTTAAAAGAGCATCCAGTGTAAAAACGAGCTAAATCTACAGTGCAAGTTTAGGCTGCAACCCCTGGAGAAAAAAATATGTACGTAGTAAGTGAGAGCATCAGTGTCGATAATATACACAAAGTGTGTGTCTTGTGAAGCCGTGAGAGAGTTTTGTGGCTCAGTGTGGAAGCTGCAGGTGAAGCTTCCCGTTCAGCCTCACATGGATGGAGCCGAACTCCTCCATTCTCATATCCTGCTTTTTATTCACAAGTAAAATGCACCTTGATACCTGCGCTTGCAGCAAATGCAAATCTTTGCTCTCCATGTAGATTAGTGACATTCTGCAGGTTTACCGTTCGGTTTTAGTGCAGACGTGTTTAAATGGAGGCTTGAAAGTCTGCGGATATTCCGATTTATCCTTGAATATTCAGTAAAGTGACATTAAAGAGTCCAATTTGATTTGCTGTGGCAACCCGGTGAGAAAGCAAGCAGCCGTTTGGACAATAGTTAACCTGATTATGAACAAATTACGCGTCGGTAAAGATTTAGAACCATCGGGATCACAGCTAAAGCAGCCCCGGCGTCCGTCGGGCCGGGTGTTAATATTTAAACGAAACGCTTCAAGGTGGGTGTAATTACAGAAATCCCAGTGTCGGTGAATGTGTCACTTGTGTGGCTGAGCGCTCCTCTGGAGGCTCTTCACTGATATTTCCTCGTGGCTGCGTGGAAAATAAGGATCAGGACTGCCCAGAGCCTGATAAGGAAGAAAAGCCCTCCACACACAGACCTGCTCTTACCCCCTGTGGTTCACTGTCATCGCTGTGAAACTCACCCCTCTAATCTGAATTAATTTCAAATTAACTGATAACATCAATCAGGAAAAAAAAAATACACACACACACACACACACACACACACACAATTCTGCTTGACACTTTGACCAAGCGGAAATCTTGTAATGTGTTGCAATCAGTATAAATAAAGTTGCTCCTTTTGAAAATAAATAACAAAATCTATGTTCCCGACTAGAAACGTGTGATTTATAGATCTGGCTCTTATTGTGTATTGACGTGTGTGTGTGCGCGCGCGCGCGCGCGTGTGTGTGTGAACCTAGCAGCCGCCGACGTCTGAGCGGCGTCTCCTCGATAAACAGTGGCGCCGGCGCTCGGGAGGTCAGGGAAACAGTAACTCCCCCGGATTGATTTCCAATAAGCTGCTCATTACTTGTCTGATCTGCTGGATGCAGACGACGCGGGGGGATCGTCAAGCCGCCGCCGCGCGGAGGCGATGGCGGTTAATGAGATATTAACCCCCGAATGAAGGCGATGAGACTGAAGACGAGGCCCGTCGATGGACGACCTCTTTCCGGCTATTTTGACGTTGTTTTTTTGCGGCGTGGCGCCGCGGCGGCCCGGATCTCGTCTGGACCTCGCGTTTACTGCAGCTCGCGGTCAAACTCCTGGAAATGCGCCGCGCTCGCTCACATGCGGCGAACAGACGCGGCTCGTTGTCCAGCTGGTTTAGCATGCGAGCAGACGATCCTGCCCCGCTGGGGTCAAAGGTCGGCTTCATCCCAGACGCCTGACCTCATCCAGCAGAGGTCGACCTCTGAGGGTCAGGGGTGTGTGTGTGTGTGTGTATAATAATGAGAGAAATGTGTGTGTGTGTGTGTGTGTGTGTGTGTGTGTGTGTGTGTGTGTGTGTGTGTGTGTGTGTGTGTGTGTGTGTGTGTGTGTGTGTGTGTGTAAGGAGACAACTTAGACGATTTTAAGTTTTAAAGCTAGAAAAGTAATATTTCACCGAGTGTTTTTCAAAACTTCCCTTTTCCGATTAAAGACGTTTTTTTTTTTTTTTTTCACTTTTAGTCCAGGAACCCGAGAAAGAGGGTGCGTGAAGAAGTTAAAAAAAAAAAAAAGAATTGTAGAGGAGGAAACGGAACAGTGACGGATCGCTGGACAGTTGCAGGCATTATTCTTCCTCCTCGCCATCATTTCATTCTTCTCCTTTACCGTTTCCGTCTCTCCTTCCTCTCCTCTGTCCCTCCGTTCATTCATCTCGCTGCAGGTTTCCAGCAAATTATCAGCTGACCTTCGCTTGTGACCCTCTGCCTCCCAAACACCAGCACACACACACACACACTGACACACACACACTCTCCCGCTGTGTGCAACACTCTTCAGTCAAGTATCAACACAGTTGTTGCTACTTGCAGAAAGTTCCTTGACGTACATCAGATTTTATTTCAATGCGCGGGTCAGGCATCGTGAACGGAGACCCTTTAAAAAAAAAAAAAAAAAAAAAATCTGTGGCCATTTTCAATTAATTCAGCCTCACAACGGTGTTATTGTACGATATACATCTGCAGGTGTCGGTTAGGTCGGCGCTGAATGCTTGGAGCAGCCACCGGGAGAATAGTTCCATCAAGGCTGCAGGGATCTTGACTTGAGTGACTGAAAGATGTCGGATGATTTGAAAGGGAAATGCTGGTGTGTCTAGAAAAGCACCATTGAAGTGAAGAGCGGCACTCGCAC
Organism: Blennius ocellaris; assembly: GCF_963422515.1. NCBI lineage: Eukaryota > Metazoa > Chordata > Actinopteri > Blenniiformes > Blenniidae > Blennius > Blennius ocellaris. The sequence goes on from NC_137669.1 coordinate 20,465,339, forward strand.
TTTCCACTGAATGTTGAAATATGAAGACAAAGAAGGACTCTGAAACGCGCAGTCCTCGGAAAATGAATGTCACTATTTTATTTATGGAAGCGATCGGTCACTCTGCCTGCAGAATATGAAAAATTCAAAAGTTGTTTCATCTATTCGATCTGCATGAAGAAAGAAATCAACTTGAACAAGCCTGCAGATGGGAATTAATTCATTATAATAAAGGCAATATTCAGTTAAAAACAAAGTTCACATTATGTTTTTATTAAAAAAAAAAAAAAAAAAAGCTTGAGGAAATAATTACGCATAAGAAATAAAACCAGACGTTTTGTTCTGGTTTCTATAAGATCTGTCAGGAATCTGATGTTTCACTCTTCCTCACAACGATAATAACTTCATCACGAGAGAACGAGTCCGGCTGAAACGAGTTCGTACTTGATTCTTTATTCTGTTTTTCGCAGAACGAGTGCAGCTGAAGGACGCCGCCGACCATCACCAGGCCTCGCGCACGCGTCGGTCTGGAGGTTCAAAGATGAAGGTGGGTTGAAAGGGGGGGGGGGTTATAGGGGGGGGGGGTCTGGGGGGGTAAAAGCAGGGTGGAAATGCGCCTGGCCGAGCACTTGTGTTTCCACCCCTCCTCTCCTCCTCCTCCTCTCCTCCCCAAAAAGCATTCTTTTCCTTCTTGCAGCTCTCGTTCACCCTCTAATCCCTTCGCTACTCCACTGCATATGTTTCCTAATCCGGAGTGTGTGTGTGGGAGCCTCCACCTCCACCCCCCCATCCCCCCCTCCTCCACCCCATGAGCCCCCTCCTCACCCCGCCTCCGCCCTCTCCTTTCTCTCGGTGGCTCTAATGCTGTAACCTGCCTCCATTCCTCTTTTTTCTTTTGGCCCCGGCCTCGCCGCTCTGTCTTTCTCTCTCTGCAGTGTGGGCAGGCCTTACACCCCCGACCCCTCCTGCCCCCCACCCCACCCCCCACCCCGGCCAATCGCCTCGTCCCGCAGCCTCTTTTCTCTTTTCTTCTTCATTTCCTGCGTGTTCCCCTCACTTCTCCCGTGGTCATGCAGCTTGTGTGGCTCTCTCTCTCTCTCTCTCTCTCTCTCTCTCTCCCTCTCTCCCTCTCTCTCTCTCTCCCTCCTCTGTGTTGTTTTAGCCGGTCCTCCGGGGAAATACACTTGCCACGGTTAAATATGAAAAAACTGCACAATATATGGAAGCGGCCTCAACAGTTTCTTCCCCTTTTTTTTTTAACGACCCCCGTTGGAAAAAAAGCTCTCATGCAGTCGGACGCGCATTAAAAAAAAAAAAAAAAAAAGACGTTGTGTTTGTGAATTTGCTGCGACGAGTCGCCAACTTGTGAACGAATCTCGATGTTTGTGGCGCCGACGCTAAACTCCCGTCAGCTGCTCTGCTGCTCCTTCATCCTCCTCCTCCTCCTCCTCCGTCTTATTTTCTCTCAGGTGATTCTGTCCTCTCTCCTCTGCCTCGTTTTTTGCTGCTCTTGTAGCACACACACACACACACACACACACACACACGCGGGCAGGCAGGCTTTTTGTCCTGATTCTTCTCTTGCCGGAGCCCATTACTGAATAGTATTCCTGGAGCCTTTTGTGCAGCCTTGTATAGGCACATGCCAAGTCAAGTTATTTCAGAGCAGTTTCAATGGAATTACCCCCCAAAATAATCTCCTTTTGCTTCCCCCCTTTTAAAAAAAAAAGAAAAAGAGAGTAGAAAGGGACTGAAGAATAGAGGAGAATAATGTAAAATGAACCAGCACCCTTGACACAGAGTAAGCCTGCACTTCCACACTAGAGGAACATGAGAATATGAAAAGACCCGAGTCTACATATTATCAAAAAAAAAAAACAAGCACAGAGGAATCTGGATGGAAACTGCAGATAAAAACGGGGGTGTTGTGCAGGTTAACGCCGCCTAAAAACTCGACTAAACCTGTTTTTGTGTGAGAGAAGTGAAGGTTATTCGCCCCCCATTTTTATTTCCTCCTCCAGGAGGAGTTTAAACCCGTCGGTCGGACGAGGCGACACTTTAAAATCCCACGAATAAACGACTCCCATGGATTTCCCGCGACCTCCGCGTCTTGGCCGGCCGTTAGCCGTGTGGAGGTCAGAGGTCGCCGGCGCAACGCGTGTAGTAGAAGTGGATGGAGGCTGCTGGCGTCCGATCGACTTTAAAATGAATTGTGACTAAAGCGCATCCCCGGTGAAGCTCCAGCTGTCGGACAAAGCTGAGCTCTTCATTCCAGCGGAAAAAAGAGAAGACATTTTAATCTTAATTTCTGTGTGATGTTCCAGAGCGCTCTGCGACGTTGCAGTGCCGTGCTCCTCCCATTAGTATTAAAACGTTTAATTGATCGTCTGCAGCATTAATCAGTTTGAGTGACTCCACCTCTGTAATGTTCACGTTTCTCACATTTCCAACAGTTGAGTCACGAAATTCATTGTTAATCTGTTAGTTTATGAAGGATTTCTTTCAAAGCCAATCAGTTTAGCCGATCGATTAGTTTCTCTGTTTAATCTAAATTATATAACGTCTGTTCATGCAAACAGCAGATTGACCTGCGCTCTCCAGGCTAAACTAGAAGAAGAAAAAACAAAACATATTTCAATATACGATATTGTTTAACTTTAGTAGTTTAATTTCTGGGACGTGACATAAATCCATTGCTCTTCATAACTGGTGCATTTCTCTTGAAATTTATTTGTTTTGCACACAAAAAGTACTTGTTACTGTAAAGTTCTGAAATGACATGAATAGATTTAATTGAATATTATTCATAGAACAAGACCTGCTTGGTGTGTGATGTCGGTTCTTCAGCAGTGTTTTAGAAGCGCTGAGCAGAAATCCAGTCATTTCCTATGAACTGTTCAACACATATTTCTTCCACTGGACTCGAGTTTTATTGTTGTTTATGTTGATATTGCATTTTGTGCAAATGACTAGTTTCATTCTACAGTGTGACGTTTATAGGCAATTAAGACAAAATCAAAATTGTCCCATTCAGTTTATATTTAATGCCTTGAATGTTGAAATCACAGTGATTTGAGTGAAATTCAAACTTTTCTGTTTAAATTGCGTTTGAATAACAAATAGTTGCTTCTCTTTTCTGGGGCGGTTTTTATATGTAATAAAACTTTATGTTGTAGGGGAGAGTCGTTAACCCGTGTAAAGGATATGAAACCAACTCACCTGATAAATGGATATTCTTTTAAAACTTATTAAAAAAAATCTGCATATGAGACAGAAAATGTTCATCTTATTGTGGATATTTAGAAAAATCAGATTTTTTCCCCCTTTATATTCATTATTGTGTTATGCATATAAATAAATGATAATATTGTGTTAATATTAATGCATCAGTTCCATGTTCTTCTCAAAAATATGCAGGAAATAATTAGTTTCTCGAAGTTTGTGTAGCAGATTGTTAATAACAGTTTTAATGTGCAACGTACAGATTGTGTTGTTTGACGATACTTGATGGTGTTCTGAGCAGTCAGTAGTGCAGCTGATCCTGAAGGTGTGCACTAAAAAAAAAAAGTCGTATTTTCAGTATTTTAGTTGCGGGGCAGTGCTCGTGTTCAATAGTGAATAATAATCTGAGTTCTAATCAGCTGAAACTCACTTGACATGTTTGACCCGTAGGAGACAAATTGATCAATATATTCCTGGGTTTAGAAAACATTAGAAAACATAATTTTCTTGTTTCCACCTTTAATAAAAAATAGATATCAGGCCTTGTTTATAATATGTTCATGCTTTAAACAGTGTTTAAAAGCCTGTGTGTGTGCATGTGTGTGTGTGTGTGTGCATGCAAGTGTGTGTGTGTGTGTTTGGTGCTGGACTCGTCACATCCACCCGTCAGGTGACGGTGCGTCGACGCTGCGTTTCGTTCACGTACAGTCTTGCGAGCCGCCTCCAGGCATCCGCCTGTGTGTTTCTGTGTGCGTTCATCAATACGTGTGTGTGTGTGTGTGTGTGTGTATATATATATATATATCTATCTCCACGCGTGCGAGGTGTGTCAGTGCCAAGTGTCATATCGATAGGTTAATAGCCGCGGTGTCAGATTCAGTAACTCTCTGATTAGTTGACAGTTCACTAATCCACACACCATCCTGAGTTATTGGCCCGGCCCATTGATTTCCAGCCTGCCAGCCGAGCCAGGAGGAACTCGGGGGTCGTAAGAGAGCCTGCCGCTATTGATTGGCCCCGGATCAACCCCACCAACACCAGCTTCCTGTAACACACACACACACACACCAAGCCCAGCCCAGCCCAGCCCCGGTCCTGCAGCCTCACCCAGCCTTCACACACTTCCCCTGCTTTCTCCTCCTCCCTCCCTCCCTCCCTCCCTTCCTCGAGTGCACCGCCGGGTATACTTGTGTCATGTTGTAGAGTCGTCTCCATCAATCCTGTTTTTTAAGAGTGAAATATTTTTATTGACAGACTTCACAAGTTGTGGGAGGCATCCCTCTCTCGACCCTCTCTCTCTGCCAATACTTTCATGTCCTTTCATCTCTATCAACTACTTTATTTCCCCAAATCTGGAGTAGGAAAAAGCCCCCCCCCCCCCCCCCCCCCCCCCCCAGTCGGACTTGAAGGCAGCTGAGAGGCATTTGTAGGTTCTGCTCTTTACAAGCGTTTCGACCCGACGGACTTCCAACCTGCCGTGTCTCGTCGCCGCGCCCAGAAACAGAGATGCTGTAAAAACCTTACGAATTGAACTCACGTTTTCAGACCCGGCGCTTTCCAGTGAGTCGTGTGTCTCTCGTTTATACACGCGATACGTGCCCGGGGCGATTCGCCAAAGCGCCGTCATGGCCGACGACGCTGGTTACAAGAGCGCCGCCCTGGTGGCTCGGCACAGAACTGCACACGAGTACAGATCTTTTAACGGAGTTTGGAAACGAAGGCCACAAACAAACCTATATGTCTTTTTAAGAGTAAAAAAAAATTGGTTTTTTTTATGTTGAATTCCTCCTGAGAGTCCACACATTATTCATCCTTTTTCCACTAATGTTGTTTTTTTTTTCCCCCCCTTTCTTTTCGACAAGTTGTCCGCCGGCTCAGAGAAAATGGGGAAACGTTCAGAAATCTGCAGTGAAACCTGCAACTTCTCCAGCAAGGTAAAAGCATTTAATTCTGTTGATCCCTCCAAACACGGTTCTTATCCTCCTCTTCATATTCCCTCTGCTTCCTTCCTTCCCTCCTTCCTTCCTTCCTCTCCATCTGTTCCTCCTCGCCCTCTGTGTGAGCGTCGGGGCGGGGCTGAGGGGTTGTTAAACATTTTTCTTCCTTCTTAATTGTTTTGACTTGTGCCATTGGCATCCCGATTAGGCCCCATTGATTTCTCACTGCTAAGTGCATTGATTTCTACATTTCTCATTGATCCTCACTTCTAAATCTACCCACACTCTCTCTCTCTCTCTCTCTCTCTCTCGCTCTCTCTGTGTGCGAACACCACGCAGGCCGAGCATGAACATGTCTGTGTATCAGCGTTTGAGTGTGTGTCTGTGTGTCTGTGTGAGTGTGTGTGTGTGTGTGTGGCGGAAATCGAGGGAGGTGTGTAGAGACTGGCTATAGAGGAAAAAGACGCAGAGAAAATAGATTCAGGAGTTTGAGTCGATGGTGTTTATGTAGTACAAGAAAAGAGATTATAAGGTTTGTGTGAATAAAATACACATCCCAGAGGAGACCTGTGGAGCGCGTGTGTGTGTGTGTGTGTTAGTCAATGTGTAGGGGGGGAAAGAAAACGTATGAACATCTTGCGGATTCTCTTGTGTAAGAATTCATATTCATGTTAAGATATTATGAAGAAATCCAGTGTGTTTGCATTAGGAAGCATTAAAGCAGCTGATGTTGTGTGACATGCTATTTCAGCACCACAATACTTTGCAAAGATGCTGCTTAAACATCTTCCACTTCCGACTTAATTCTTTTTTTTTTCTTCCCCCCCCCCTCCAGTATTTCAGTCTCGCTATCGGGCTACACACACATGCAGACACACACTCTTTTTGCCCTGATCGTGTTGCATGGTGTCCAGGAGAGCCGCATCTGATCCTCTCACTGTTTAAAGCTCTCAACCCTCCTCCCTTCCTGCTCCTGCACACACACACACACACACACACACACACACACACACACACTAGGCTGGAAAGCTCCATCCATGTCATTGGCATTACCCCGAGCCTTGATGCTGTATTTGTGCAAAGCTAAGCTGTTTGAGCACAAGCACCAGAGGCGTGCGTGTGTGTGTGTGTGTGTGTGTGTGCGCACGCGTGTGTGTGTGAATATAAACATGAATATCTTGCATGAGCTATGCGGTGTTTCTGTGCTTTGTTGCGTGTCACGCTAGTTTCTGTGTGTCCTGCTGGTAAAGTTTGCATTTGTGTGCAACAGGAAATGTGTTTTGTATTTAAATACAAGCGAGTGCCATGCATATGTGTGTGTGTGTGGGTGTGTGCGCGCGTTTTGTGCATGTTTGTTTCCGTGCACATGATTACCTCGCGCCGCCGTGTCGAGGTCGTTCCGTGCTCTCTTATATGTTATGGTAGTTTTTGCATGTGGGCGCCACAAACATGCAGAATTGGTGTGTGTGTGTGTGTGTGTGTGTGTGTCCTGTGCACGTTATGTTTAGATTCACCTGAATACCAAGCACATGTGTGTGCCCGTGTTTGTGCATGCTGTATTGTAAATATGTGAATATTATGCTGATATATGTTAAGTCAGAAGGTTACCTGGCGGTTCTTTGCACGTGTTGTACGACGCAGGTGTATGATGTATGCATGTTCCGGCGTGTTTGCTTGCATGAGACCATCATGCATCAGCATGTTTAAGTCCAGTGTTTTTTGTTTTTTGTTGTTGTTTTGTTTTCCTGAGCAGCTACTGTCGGTGAACCAGCCATCACCCCCATTACTTCAATGCTGTCTTGCATTTTGCATCTCCAATCCATTACGACCAATCCAGGGTGAAATAGGATGCAGAACATGTGTGAAATATGGACACCAGCGAGTTCACAGCAGAAAACTATATCTTCAAAGTGGAGGGGGGGGGATGAAAATTACATGTGAAATAAAAGGGAATAAACATGAGAGGAATCTCCATCCTATTGAGATAAGGACACAGAAACGCATCCTGCCAGAGAAAATGTGTATTCACACACCGATTTTCACGCCGTCTGTGATTTCCAGTGTGCTCGAGGTCAAGGCGAGCTCATGAGCTGTAAGCAAGCGCATTGATCTGCCTCAATGATCGTATCAAGGTGGCGTATCGACAGCATTGTGTTTTACTGTTTTCTTTTTTTTTTTCTGTTTGTCCTCTGTGGCCTAAGAGGAATAATGGATATGTAGGAGAGGTATTGGCAGGGCCCGGACCGGCCTATTGACAACCTGTCAGCATTGATTACTTAGTCAGGCCGCGAGAGGAAAGGGAGAGAGACACACATGTTGAACGGGAAAGACGGAAAGAGAGAGAGCGACGCTGGAAATAGATAAAATGTCAGAAGCTAAAAATAATGTTCATGTACAGAGGAGGTGTGTGTTTATAAGGGTCAGCGTCACATGAACGATTCCCTCTGTTCTTGTGTGTGTGTGTGTGTGTGTGTGTGTGGGTGTGGGTGTGGGTGTGGGTGTGGGTGTGGGTGTGGGTGTGTGTGTGTGTGTGTGTGTGTGTGTGTGTGTGTGTGTGTGTGTGTGTGTGTGTGTGTGTGTGTGTGTGTGTGTGTGTGTGTGTGTGTGTGTGTGTGTGTGTGTGTGTGGGGGTGTGTGTGTGTGTGTGTGTGTGTACACGCACAAACAATCTCTAATAATCTGCAGGTGTAATCCTTCTCTTTCCTTCAGTGTGTGTGTGAATATTGAATATTTTATGATGATTCTTCCTTTTCACTCACAGACTACGTGTGTGTGTGTGTGTGTGTGTGTGTGTGTGTGTGTGTGTGTGTGTGTGTGTGTGTGTGTGTGTGTGTGTGTGTGTGTGTGTGTGTGTGTGTGTGTGTGTGTGTGTGTGTGTGTGTGTGTGTGTGTGTGTGTGTGTGTGTGGTTACAGCAGCCAGGGAGGAGTCGGTGGTGATATAATTGTAAGCTGGTATTGATTGCCCCCCCACCCCCCCTCTTGTTATTGATGAGGGAGAATTTAATTCAACCAACTCGTTTGTCAACATGACACTGCCATTTAACAATGAACTCTCTCTCTCTCTCTCTCTCTCTCTCTCTCACACACACACACACACACACACACACACACACACACACACACACACAGATAAACAGCAATAAGATCCGTCGCTGCACGAAGACCTCTGGAACGGATGCGTTCCACTCGTCCGACTATTTCAGCTTTTCTTCAGCTGTGTTGTGGTTTATTCACAGCGAGACTATAAATCAGACTGAATCAGAATACAATAATCTGCCGTGCTGACATTTAAGCTGGGTCTGAGGACCACTGTGTGTGTGTGTGTGTGTGTGTGTGTGTGTGTGTGTGTGTGTGTGTGTGTGTGTGTGTGTGTGTGTGTGTGTGTGTGTGTGTGTGTGTGTGTGTGTGTGTGTGTGTGTGTGTGTGTGTGTGTGTGTGTGTGTGTGTGTGTGTGTGTGTGTGTGTGTGTGTGTGATGATGTGTCGGCTGCTTCAATGCGACGCCTCCGCTTCCTAATGGAGGCAATTATGTCGTCCTTTTTGTACGACTGGTCGAATCACTGGTTTTCTCATCAGATCTGTATTCAGAAACAACAGGTTTGCTTTGAAAGGTTACAGGGAGAATCTATTCCAGGCTCTTCGTGTGTGTGTGTGTGTGTACGTGTGTGTGTGTGTGTTTGTGTGTAACTGATCAGAAGTCCACTATGGCCCATAAGCCCCGCAATGTCAGACAAAGCAACCGCCACAGCAGGTTGCAGAGTACTTATAAAAGGATAGATATTACAGAAGGGAAAAAGAACATATTGCTATTGATGAGGCCCGCCGTGCGCCATATTCTTCACCTCTCCTTCAGACACACACACACACACACACACACACACACACACACACACACACACACACACACACACACACACACACACACACACACACACACACACACACCTCCCCTCCTGCAATGGACGCACAAAACACACTATATTCTACAAGAAATAATTGCTTTTGTCTGGAAGGAGTTTGGATCGGGGCTCCTCTGCGCTTGCCCTCAGCTGGAGTGGGGGGCTCTGGAGGGACAACCGGTCGCTTCTTTATATGGCTTCTCTCCTCTTCTCCCTCCTCCTCCTCCTGCTCCTTTTCTTTTTCCTCCCTCTCTCGCTTGTTGTTGGGCACGCGGATGTCATCTGTCAATGGGGAGTGGGCTTCTTTCTTCTTTAACATGGGGGGGGGGGGCTCTTTTGTGATGTGACGTGTGTCTGTGTATGCAAAGACCACATCAAAATCTGCAGCGAGTAACGGAAACAATCCTCGGACAGGCGGCGTGCGAGGACCAGAACACAAGAAATACTAATAAATCATTGCAATATTAAATTAAAAGAGGAGAACAAGTTTTACCCACAACTTAAAAAGTTGTTGGTTTAAATGCAATGACATTAGAAAATACAATGAAAATATGCTGGAAACTGACGTCGGTACGAAATGAGAAGAGGCCAAAACAGAAACAGATGGTACAAGTAGTAAAATTAAGTTTTGCAGCGGTGAGGGATTGGATTTAATTAATATATTGACGCTTTTCAGGCAAATTAAACTGAAATTGGTCACCGTTCGATGTTGCACCGTGTACTAAACCGAAGTTACCGTCATGGACTTTGTGAATTTGCTTACATTTTCACATCACGTATAAAACTAATAATTTCTTCAGTAATTAAAGCAAATAAAACTTTACAAAGTGGCTGCTGTACTAAGTTATACTGTATAGCCATTGGTAGTTTTATTGGATTTTAATGCAATGCTAGTTAAGACTATTAATACTACAAGTATTTAATGCAAACTGAACTTTGAAATGGGTTACAATACCTTGTAGTGATGGTAGCATATATTGTAGTTCTCTGAGAGATCATTTGTAATCCTAATATTAGTGGTTTGATTAATACTTGCCCGTATTTGGTGAAAACTCGGCTTTGGAAGTAGTTTTGCATCATTTAAAGTATCACTAATAGTTGTGCTATCCTTCAAGACTTCACTCATTAGTGGTAAGACTATAAATACTGCTCGTTAATGCAGGTCAAATATTTTAATGTGACGAATTAGTATATCGCAGTGATTCTCTTTGACAGGTCATTTGCTGACAGATGTGAATATTGATATGAACTTTAAAAGCTTGTAGAGTAATATACAGTATTATATAGTATGTTATGGTAGTTTGTTATAGTAGGGTACTTCCTCGCTCTGAGTTGCTGGAATCAACACCCGGCAACCATGGACAAGATAAAGTGCTACAGAAGCTGGATGGATGGACAGTATCATCTGGTATTAACAGTTATTATTGTTATTAAGTCATATCAACCAGTATCGGTTGTTAGATTAATAATACAACCAATATTCAATGCAAATTTCTGGATAAAAATTTTATTTTTGAGGATTTTAGTTATTAATAAGGTCAAATTCTAAAAGTAGTCATATACTCCTGAGGTGTCTGTTTTCTTGCAGGAATTATCATGGTTGTTTTTGTAACTTTAAAAACGGCGTTTTAATGCTGCAGCCTTAATGTTGATGAGGCCTGTTTTACCTGAATAGGAGGATTGACTGAGCCCACAGGTGTTCTTTACAGCAGCAGTAGTAGTAGTCTAATAGCTTTACTCTCAGTACTGCAGTGAGATGTGTGGAAAAGGCTTGTGATTACGTTTCATCTGTGTAGCAGGTGGTTTATGTTTTGTTTTGTTTTTTGACGCTTTCTTTTTCTCCCTGCGTGAACATTAGCATTGGCAAAGAGCCCGAGGCCTTTCTAAATATGAGCGCCATAATTGATCGATAACTTATTAACAGCTCAGTCTCACCTCGAAGTGTATACCAAGGGAGGGAGGAGGTGTGGAGAGAAAGAGATGGGGGGGCATATGCCGTTTGGTCGATTTTCTTTTATTGACTGCGATATTTAGCGTATAGATTTTTCTATTTAAAAAATCTATGCCGACCATAATCTTGAGTGTAAATGCGCAGCGCAGTTTGGGGCGGCGCGTCTCGCGGCCGTGCGTCGTGGACAGATAGAAGAGGGGGGAAGGGACGGGGGCGGGGGGGGGGGGGGGGGGGGATGATGGCCGGGGGGCACCTCTCCTCGGACGCACACGTAAACACACCGACTGCAGCTGAAACCCTCCTCGCACGCCTTTAATGGGAAAATCATGCAATTTGGATTCAGCTCAACTGACATTTTACGCACATTTTACGCATACACGCACGTAGCCTCCCCGAGCCTGAAATAATTACTAATTTAACACCCGCGGCTCTGCAAGGCTTTGATTATCTGCGTCCGCAGGAGGGGGAGAAAAAAAAAAGAAAGAAAAACCCTACATTAGTTGAGTGGTGCAGGTGACCTTGCGCAGGCCAGACCCACGTAAATCTATGAGAGAGGGAGTGAGAGGGAGAGATCCACCTGCTGAAATATACATCAAAGGTTCCCCCCCTTTGAATTCATGTCCGCGCATTGTGAAGAGCAGATCGATTCTTTCAGAGGCCGGCGATGATGTGATTATTGGCTTCATTATAATGAAGTAATCAGAAGATCAATTGGGTGAATCTGGGCTCCTCTTGTACGGGATTAAAGTGGCAAAAGGAAAATGCGTTTTGGAGCTGCATGTCTAAAGAAAAAAAAATGCTAGATTAGTAAAGAAAAAGGAAGTATATTGCGATATATTCCGTGTGGACACGTTTTTTGCTCCAGCACATGGATCTTTACACTATTAATCTCAGTTCCGTGTGCATGTCGGGCACAAGAATCATGGGCACCAATAAATGTTCAAGTGTGCGCTCAGAGGATTTTTTTTCTGCCTTCCAGCGAGCTGTTTGTGTATACGTATGTGTGTATATATTTGTGTGTGTAGGGGGGTGATATGAGAGAGTGGGGGGGGGTCGAGGTAGAGGAGGGGAGGCAAAAGGGGGGTAAAGAAAGGGGGGCTGGCTGTCTCAGTGTCTCCCGGCTGGAGCGCTTCGCAGTGCCAGAGTGCGTTCAGGCTGCGCGGTGTCGGACCGAAACCACCGGGGTTCCCGAAACAAACTGGAGGGACTCTTGATACGCGCGCACACACGTGAGGATACACGGGGAGAGAGCGGGTGAGACACACGGCGGCGGATGGCGGAGCAGAGCCAAAGAAAAGACACCACAGCGTAAAAGAAGAAGAAAAAAAAAAAAGAAAAGGGGGTTCGCTCTTCCTCCTCCTGTTTCTTCTCACTGCCGCTCGGCCATCAGCTGGAGAGCGAACCGGAGGACAGGCGTACTTATTGATATGGATTCATTCATTTGTTTTGCTATTGATTTAGGTTTAATTAGTGACCCGCGGTAGAGAAAGAAGGAGAGGGAGAGAGAGACACGGCGAGGGGAGGAGAGGGAGGAGCGAGTCAGCCGGGAGCCTGCGTAGCCTTACTTTATCATTTGAATAATTATTTTTACCATATGATGGTTTAGCGTTTTATTACCAAATCGCACCGCGTGCATGTATCCTTCAACAGACCAGCCAGCTAATAACCAAATCTTTACCAGAACCAAAAAAAGAAGCAACTCCGATCTGACGCGGACAGTTTCTCCATTTTTCCTTCCCGAGGATTCACCGGACAGTGTTTCAGACTTTTTTTAATGACTGTGCAGGAGGAGACATCCATCGTTACCCAACCGAAACCAAAGCAAAGGCGGCCGCGGAGGACACACGGGGACTCTGCGCCGCGGCGATCTTTACGCACGGCCGTCTGGACGCGATACATCGAGTGCGACTGTTTTGTGTGCGTGCAGTGCGCGCGTGAGCCGCGTCCGTTGAGGAGCCGAGCGTCGACATGAAAACGCATCTCATCCACATCCAGTCACCTGCAGCCCGCGTTAGCCTGTATGGATAACCGCTGGTAGCTTTATTTCTGCTCCAAAGCCAAAGCGCGCCGGCACATCGCTGCGTGCCGCCGCCTGTGTGAGCGCGCGCGCGCGTGTGTGTGTGTATGTGTGCGTGTATGTATGTGTGTGTGTGTGAGCATCACTCCGTCAGGACGCAAGTGAGAGGACCGTCACATCCCGCAGCAACATCTCAAAGTAGAGACATGTAAATCAACTGAGGATTTAAAAGAAAAAGCCAAATACTCCATCCACCCCCCCCATCCCCCCACCCCCCCCTTTCCAAAAAAATAAATCCTTCACCAAACGTCTGTGGACAAACCTGAAAGAAAGGCCACACATCGACGGCAGGACGACGGATAAGAGAGGAAGAAAAGTGAGAGTAAAATAACAAAACGACGACCCCCAGGTCGACAGAGGACCATGTTTGTCCCCCTGCCGGTCCCCTTCGTCTTTCAGAGAACAGCGTCCGACTTCAGCGCCTGGAGACTCAAGTCCTCGCTGGCTCCGCGGTCCAGCCCCGGTAAGACACACACACACACAAAGAATCACACACACACACACACACACACACACACACACACACACTGCTTCCGACCTCCAAACCTGCTATAAACGACTTCAAAAATTCACTTTCCTTCATCCCTGCTTCGTCGACACAGAAATCCCCTTTCAATAAATGACAGTCACGTATTTTACTCTTATTTTTTTTTTTTTTTTTCTTGCTTGGAAAAACTCACAAACATTTTTCTGTGCAAAAAGCAATTTGGGTATTTCTTTGATGTCTTCTTGCCCTCAAATGTATTTTCTTTAAACAATATGCCAGCATCTTTTAATTTAAATGAATTAACAGTTAATTCACTCTAATTTTCCCTTTCAACGTTTTGATTTTTATACTAAAGAAACTTTACAGAGTCGACATAAGAGTGAAAAAGTGTGTTTTCTCCATTCAAGCATTACAAAAAACGATGAGATATTCCCTCCTATAATCAGCTTTTCTCCAATACTTACTTGCACTTGAATCCCAAATGTAAAACACCCCCCCACACCCCCCCCCCCAACCCCAAATTGGATGCATGAATATTTGCATCATTAGCATCCATCACCGTCCCACAGAGGCGCCACAGTCGCTCCTCATCTTTTCCTCTTTCATTCATGGCAATCCATCCATCTCAGCCTCCGTCCCATCTGTCTCCTCCGCTCTCCGTCAGTCCTCCTCACCCAGGTTTGAGGGGGAATATTCATGGTCGTCCATCGATCAGGACAGTATTGATCCCTGACTGGAGCCACGTTGGGCAGAACAGAACAGTTTCCTACGACGGGGGGAAACTTTGGCAACTTGTGCGATTTATTTTTTATTGTCCGAGGCGTGAATGAAAAACAAAGTCTCGGGGAGATTAATGATCAAACGCTGATGTTTATTGTCGTAGAAACGCACATAAATGAGCGCAGCCTGTTTAATGTTTGTGACTTGATTGGCTTATCGCTGAGGGACTGGCAGTGGCTCCGTCAATCAATACTTACTTACTATAATGACCTTATCATGTCTTTATGCTGCTTTAATACCTCATGATTGCTATAATATCGCTGTGGTGCGATCCATAACGGCGACACACTTTATGGTCATTTTCTCATCTGTGTGTTAAAACTATTTACACTTTTATTAAATCCCTCAAAGGTTTCGGTGCTGATATTTTTATAATTCTGTGTTTCTGTTCTTCTTCCTAAAAAGCCCATGTGGCAGTATAATGTGCATGAGTCACATTATTATTCTGATGAATAATCAGATTATTAAGTCGCATCTTTTTCCACCTGTGAGATTGTTAAAAAGGGAAAAAACCCTCGGGTCACTTCTTTTTTTTTTTTTGACTAAAATATTCCTGTGTGTGTGCTGCAGTGCATGTACATGTTTGAGTGGTGTTTCCTGGAGGGTGACGGAGCGGGTGGCTCCTCTGTCACCCCCATCTCCACCACCCCCATCCATCCAGCCGGAAATTTCAAAAGACATATGGGGGGGGGGGGGGGGGGGGTGGGTCGGGGGGGGAAGGTGTGTATGCTGATCCGTGCAGGGGTAATTCAGGCTATCACCTTAAGTAGGTGTCAGGAGGAGAAAAACGGTTGAGGCTTTAATGAGAGCCGCTACAGTCGCCTTTGACAGGCGACATATAACCCGGCCTGTGTTATTTTTTTGGGGGGGGTTGGGAGGGTGGGGTGGGGTCAATTTCTCTGTTGGTCCTTTAAGAAATTAAAGTAAAAGACGTGATGGGGAAACGTAGAGGAGAGGGTGCGAGCGAGCAAATGACTGGCTGAATGAATAACGGAGTGAATGAGTGCATAAATGAATAATAAATGGGCGAGGAGGTTAAAGTGTCAGCTGGTGAATTAACAGGTGAAAGAAGCGGTGAAATGATTGAAAACGGACACACACACACACACGCACACACAAAAAGAAAAATTGGTTAATGGAGAGTGTTGGACGGACGCATGAATGAAAAGTTGAACCGAATTAGAATGAAAGGATGAGCTGAAGAGGGTGTTTGTGAGAAAACGAGAGGCTGAGGTTCCTGCTTTTTTTCCCCCTCTTTATTTAAACATGTTGGTGTGATAAGCAGCCAATACACACGAGAGGAATAAACAGCGCAGGAGAGCAAAGGCCAACCCCACCCCCCCCAACACTCTTATTTCTTCTCCGTTCTCCACCTTTCATGCCTAATCTCTGGAGAGGACGAATCTCTCAATCCTCCGTCTCTCATTGTCTCTCTCATTTCTGTGAAGTATTCACTCGCACTCCAAAAGCCTTTTATTTTATTATTTTTTTCTCAGCAAAATGCAAACTCCGGTGTCTTCCTCTGCTCTTGGTGTCTCGCTCCCTGTGGACGGTGGAGGGTGTTGAATTGGATTTGCCTGGTGTGTTTCTGCCGGGCCCCATAAGCCACTTTCGCTAAGTCTTTTACCCACAATTCTCTCTCTTTCTCTCTCTCTGATATTCGCCTTTGACCAAAAGATGTGTGCGAGCGGGCACGTGGCCGGGGTGTGTGTTTGATTTGACGGGAAGGCGAAAAAGTCAGAAGTGGGGAAACAGCCGACGTTGGCAGACAGTGGCTCTACAGTGGATCTAAACCGGGAGGGGGGGGGCTTATGGGTTTGTGGTCGGCTCCACCATGTTGAGACCACTGGCCTCGGCTCAGCCGGGTGTCAAACGCTTCCACAGCTCAACGCTCTCCAAACAGTCCCGAGGATTAACTTGTATCAGAGGTTGAAATTATTGTCTTCGCGTGCAAACGTGGGTTTTTTTTTTTTTTGGTTTTTTTTGTGAATGCGTTCTTCAAGACGAAAGGGAATTTGTGTCGTTTAGTTTGTCTATATTTCGTTTGATGATTTTTTTTTCACTGCACAGCGATGGAGGAAGTAAAATAAAATCTGCTGACAGAAAATAATCCACCATATGCAAGTTTAATAGTGTGAAATAAGGATTGTTTGGTGCTTCACATCATTGTGAATGTTTTCTGTCCGTTTTCGCACTTTGAACCATGTTAAACATTGAATGAGCTGAAATAGTTTCTCTTTACTGGTCACTTGCTTCTGAACTAACGGCGTTAAATCTGATCACTTCTACCATGTTTTGCATTTAGGCAACTCATCTCTTGACCTCCTCGCTAATGCAGCACACTTGTGCTTCAAACCTGGAAATACGAATCGTTGTGCACTCACTGAAGACCCCGAGTGACACTGAGTCCTTCACATTCGTGGAGTTTATTGTTGGACTGTAAATGATTGAGGAAAACCTCTGACGGTGGGGGAAGAAAAAAGAAAAATTCTTGAAATATTCCTTGAAAACTCAGCAGGGATGGATTTTTTTTTAATATTGTTGCTATTCAAGGACGCGACCGTGCGCCTTACGGGAGGGTTCAAGAGGCCGAGTTGGTTTCCAAGCTCCGGTTTAAAGTGAATCAGCGCCGCGAGTCCAGCTTCAGGTGGAGCTGAGTTACTCGCTTGGAATCAGTCATTCATGCCTAAATCACGTCTGCGCTGGATCACCGTAACACACACACACACACACACACTCCAGAACTGGAACATGGCGCCGCCAGCTGCTGCCTGTTGCACCTTATTTTCACATTCTTTCATTTGTTTTCCAAGGTTTTGAAATCTTTCCATCCCGTGTCTCCGGGCTAACGTTGCTGAAGCGCTTGTCTGCTTCTCGGCTCGGACAACTTCTTTGCCGCCTTCAACACGCTTTTCTTTTTTCCACCCCCGATGCTAACGCTACTTTAGCATCGACGCGGAGCCGCCGAGATTCCGCGGGAATCGGTGTCAACTGAGACGGGAATCTACTCATACAAAAATGACTCGATCTAACACTTGAAGTGAATTAAAGTTGTCTGTCTTTGGCCCGCGGGCCGTATGTTTGACACCCCGGAGATTATAAAAAAAAAAAAAAAAACTTTTAAAGTAACTGAGGTGCCTTGAGAGTGTCGGTCCTCTGAATTCCTTCTGTTTGCGTTTGCTTCACACAAAGCGTCAAGTCAAGAGGAGGAAGAAAGTTGACCTTTGACCTCTCGCCGTGAAAGAAAAGCCTGGTTGTCTGTCAGTCGTTTATGAATCCTGCGCCGTCGCGGCGGCGGAGAGCGAACGTTTAATTTCTCGGTGTGAATCCGGGCGGAGTGGGACCTGTTGGCTGCCTCCTCCGCCTCTCCACCGACGCCAGAGGAAATCTAAATGCTCTTTTATTTTATGTCCGCTGCTGTAAAATCCTCCAGGGCCGCTGTGGCCCATATAAAACTGTGAGCTGTCAAGTCGGGGCCCGGAGAAGGAACGCGTGTGGATTGAGAGGGATGGTTTATTTATGCGGGGCTCGCGCGCCGAGAGGCCTCGCACCCGAGCCGGAGTTATTCGCCGCCGCCGCCGCCGCCGTCCCTCCCTCTCCCGCCCCTAACGGACAGGAGCGACGTGTCACCAATAAGTGACGGGGAAGTCGTGATGCGACGCGATCGGACATTAAAGTAGCGGCGGGGCGACGCGCAAAGAAGCGAAACGAGGCTTTTCATGCTGGTAAATGGAGCCGTGCATACTGACGCCACGAGGCGGTGTGGAAGCTGTGTACTGTATTCTAACAACAGAGCACAGAAACTTTTACTGCAGAGTTCAAAGCACAAGCCTCCTGCCCACACACACACACACACACACACACACACACACACACACAGAATGTGCGGCGTGCTGCTCGATAACTACCTCCTCTCACACCCAGGATCTTCACCTCGCGGAGCCCAGGAGGGGGTTTATGCTGTCTGGGCCACACCAAACCCAGCCTGAACAAAAGGCCCCTGTGCCTCCATTAATTGGCTTTCCGTGTGTGTTTCCGTGTGTGTGTGTGTGTGTGTGTGTACGTGTGTGTGTTTGAATGTGCATCAGAGCACACTTTTCTGTGTGTAGATGAGGGAGTGTATTGTGAGAGGGAGGAGACGGAGCGAGCAGCTGTGCATCTGTGCACAGGTAGGAGGCTCACAGCAGTGTGTGTGTGTGTGTGTGTGGGGGGGGGGGGTGTGTGGGTGTGTGTGTGTGTGTGTGTGAGAAGCTATAGTTGTAATTATTCCCGTCAAACAAGAGGAAATTAATTCAAACTCCGACGTTTGCTTTGTGTGTGTGTGAGTAAACCTGTGCATGACAACACACTCCTGGTGAGCAGATGAGGAAGTGGGACATTGAGCCAATCCTGTGTGTGTGTGTGTTTTTTTAAAAGATTTGTGCATCTCCAATGGCGTGCAGTACTGTGTAAATATTTGTGTTCATTAACAAAAGGAAAGCAACCTTTATTTTCTGTGATTGTGGCTGAGAGTGTGTGTGTGTGTGTGTGTGTGTGTGTGTGTGTGTGTGTGTGTGTGTGTGTGTGTGTGTGTGTGTGTGTGTGTGTGTGTGTGTGTGTGTGTGTGTGTGTGTGTGTGGTATTTGTATACTGTGCATGTGGAAATTTGCAAATATTTATCTTTATTAGGAGAGAAAACTGCAGGCCTGAATGTGTTCTGGACAAAGTGTGTGTGTGTGTGTGTGCGTGTGTGTGTGTGTGCGTGTGTGTGTGTGTGTGCGCGCCGACAGGTAGACGATTCAATAATTGCACGTTGAGGTCAGTTATGGATCTTTCCGGCATGTGTGGTTTATCTGGAAACCACAAGAAGCTCATAGCCGCCCATTGTGTGAGTGGTTTTAACCTTCCACCGCTATTGATCAGCCGCCATTGACTACTCTCCCGCCACCCCGTGTGTGTGTGTGTGTGTGTGTGGACTGTTGATGTGTGTGTGTGCGTCAGACTTTGTGGTTGTGGGTGGACTGGGAAGTGTGCATGTGGCGACATGGATGCGTCGGAATGTGACAGAGTGTGTATGTGCGTGCGTGCACACCTGTTTCCGTGTGTGTGTGTGTGTGTGTATGGATCAGATTTTAAAAGGGGCAGCGTTGTCGGTGAGTCCCGGTGCTAACGTGATTGCGAATGACAAAGCGTCCAGGCGGGTTTGTTAGCTCCATAATGGGGAATCAATAGACACAACACAGATGTCAATACAACATGCTTTATTGCGTTAAGCTGCCTCACCCCCACCCTGGGCTCTGCACACACACACACACACACACACACACACACACACACACACACACACACACACACACACACACACACACACACATGCACGCACACGCACACACTCAAAGTATAGATGTTTCTGCACTTTTGCGGTTTGAAATGCATGCAGATATAAAAGTAAGCTCAGGCGGCCCATCGGCTCCCGACAGGTTGTTTTTGCACTACATTTCCCAGAGTTCTTCACTTCACGGAAACCGACTTCCTCACACCGTACGATGTTTATTTTTCAGTTGCTATTATCGCAACCTGCCACTGTAAATTAGCATATCCTGTGTTTTCTACACAATCTGTCTCACAGCATCCACAGGTGATGTGACGAGAAATTTAAAGCCAAGTTGCTCATGTTAATCGAAACTAATGAATTAAACTCACACCAAAGTGTACATTATT
Organism: Blennius ocellaris; assembly: GCF_963422515.1. Lineage (NCBI taxonomy): Eukaryota > Metazoa > Chordata > Actinopteri > Blenniiformes > Blenniidae > Blennius > Blennius ocellaris. The sequence continues at coordinate 20,485,371 of NC_137669.1, forward strand.
GAAATCTTGCGTCACACAACGTGAATACGGCCTCCCGACAATGTAAACCTACAGCAGCTCAACTCAGAAAAGGGTTCAGGAGAACGTGAGGCAGCCGTTTAGTGAAGTATCATTGCCTCAATAACTGGAACCAGTTGTCAGATGGCTTCAGAAAGACTTTCTAGTGGAGATAAATGAACATTATTCTATATTTGATGGGCGAAAGAAAGGGACAAGTGATGGTGAGACGTAAACTGTGGAGCTGGGCACCGTTTTGCCCTGCGTGGCGTCTCTCAGGCTGTTTAGTTTTGTAGTTTTGGTCGGCAGGCCACTTTTTACAGGAACTAAGTATCTTTATACCTTTACTGTGAAGCACCTTAGCTCGTTAACTTCCCAGGTTGTTATCAGTACGTCCCTTGTTTGGTGCTTTTTGGGCTCCTCATCAGGCTTTTAGAAGGTTAAACGTTCCACAAGGTCCAGGAAACGTTTTGTCTTGAGTTTATTAAACTGATCACTGGGAATAAACGTCTTATATTTACTTCAAGATGCAGAGAAATCCACTTTAAGCTGCTGCACCACTCATTTCATCACATCATTGTGGAAACATTCAACCATTTGAATTTTAATGGAAATATTCATGTAAGATGATGTGCAAAGGTCTTTTACACACACACATATATCGGTTCATCATGTTTAATGTTTTGCAAGCTCAGATGTTTCAGATTTGCACAAAGTTTACCTGAACTGAGTTCTGCTATTTTATGTTGAAATTTACTTTAAGACACAACAAACTCAACATCACACCGAACAGGTTTTTTGTTTTGTTTTTTTTACCAACGATGGCCTGAATCATTACAAAACCAGATTGTGTAACAGATTACTTTTCACAAAGGGTATCTAAGTAATAATATGCATTACTCTCTCTTATAAATGATGTGTGCATCTTTGAGTAATGTAACGCCACGGAGCGTGGACAAGAGCAAACGGCCTGATGGATCATAAATGTGTATGACCTGTGCATTACACACACACACACACACACACACACACACACACACCTTTTGTCTTTGCCACATATAGACGCTGAAAGCTATTTCACACCACAGAAGCCGCCCCGCTGTGCAGATGTGAAATAAAAATCTCCCCTCAGCCAAATATGGCTGCATAAAGCTTCCCCTCCACCGCCGCCGCCGCCACCGTCCACACGCCGGTCCATCCAACCTGCTCCATCCCCCATTGTTACTGTGGAAACATTCATAGGCCATTAGACACACACACACACACACACACACGTAGGAGAGGAATGGAGGTAAACGCTGTCCTCCTCCACATATAAACATGTGCACATCCTGGACCGTCATCTTGGTCTTCCACTCTTGATGGTTGCCCTTAATGGTCTTTGGGACCATTAGGGGCTAAATTGGCTGTACTCAGGCTATATTTGACTGCCCTGTGTGTCTCGCTCTCTTTGGGTATATAATCGGCAATCATATGTAAGTGTGTGTGTGTGTGTGTGTTGTTGTTGTGTGTGCATTTGCCGTCGTTTCTCGGTACATCGCCGACACGTCTGTCCATGTAAGCAGGAGCACCGTGTGTACTTCTTGAGTACTTGTGTGTAACATCGGTGTTTCCCTGATGGCTTGTCTCACTCTGTGTGTGTGTGTGTGTATGTGTGTGTGTGTGTGTGTGTGTGTGTGTGTGTTTACGCCAGCCAGTGTCCATTTTACACCCCCGCTAAATAATGAATCATAGCCACAGCATGGGGCCTTTTTTGGTTTAACACCGCCGCACACCCTTAATCGAATGCACTCAGCTTGTGCTGCCCCTTTGTCCGACAAGGTGTCTGTCGATAGGCTTTCTCCTCGCCGCACATAAATGCCATAAAGCACCCCGTGCCTATTCATTCGTCTCATAGCTCGCATTCCTTCTCTCCACGCTCTCCTCCTCACGCCGCCTTTCACTCCCTCTGTCGCTCTAATTCCCGGCCCGCCGTGTTCGGACCGGACGACGGGACGAGAGAGGGAGAGAGAGAGAGAGAGGGAGGGAGAGAGAGAGAGAGAGAGAGAGAGAGAGAGAGACATGAAGGCTGGTCAGAGTGTTAAGCGCTCGGTCGGAGGGCAGGACCGCCGCTCGCCTTTTAATTAAGCAGAATAATTAGGTTTCACGCTATGAACTGACCAGAGGACGATGTTCGACTGTCGGCCTCAACAAAAGAAACATTATTCCGGCTGGAGCCCAGCTGGAATTCTAACTGTGTGGAGTTGTCACCTCTGGACACACTTCATTTCTCCTGCGAGCTCATTTTCCAGTCTAATCAGATGGAAATTGTTTAAAAAAAAAACCCAAAGAGGAGCTCAGATCATCGCTCTATTAAAGGATTAAAGGAGAAGTTTTAGTAATATTCTGCAAAAAAACAGTGAATGTCAGGACATTTATTGGACAGACGTCTGTCCATCTGCAAAGGTACAGACAAAATGTTACAAACACCGAGAGGGAAAATGTTTTCTTCTACACGCAAAGAATAAACAGATGATAAATGTCAAGCTTGTATTGATGAATAGATTTTCGAGAGCTGAATGTTTCTTTTCTTTTTTTTCTTTATTGTGACATTTTTCCACCATATTTTAGACTCGCCAGCTCGTGTCGTGACGAGAGGAGCAGAATTTAAGAAGATCCAAACCGTTAACAGGAATAAAAAATGGCAAACTGTGAATCTCACTAGGTTTTTTGGGGGTTTTTTTGGTCTCGTGTCTGAGTGACGATCAAACGAAGGAATCCTTGTAACATCACGTTACTTCTAACGCCGAGGAATCTAGTTCAGGGCGCAAGAGTACGTTTCTCAGTTACTAATTGTATGACGGGGTTGGAGTGGTTTGCTCTCTTGCCTCACAGCAAATGAACCCTGGTCTGATGCCGATGCATTGGTGTGTGTGTGTGTGTGAGAGAGAGTGAGAGAGAGAGAGAGAGAGCTGGGACCGACTCCAACTTTCCACAGCGTGAACTTGGATTACGTTTCACCATAACTCACACTCTTCTATTAGTACTAATTATAAATTTTCACTGGATGTAACTAAATGGAAATGTAATGTTCTGAGTGTGTGTGTGTGTGTGTGTGTGTGTGTGTGTGTGTGTGTGTGTGTGTGTGTGTGTGTGTGTGTGTGTGTGTGTGTGTGTGTGTGTGTGTGTGCGCGCGCGCGCGCTTGTCTCACAGCTGAAGTCAGTGTCCTCATAGAACGTGTGTGAACTCACACTAAAACCTTTCTTCGGTATTGAGCTCGATTAAAATGACAGGGCCGTGGATAAGCAGGAGTGTGTGTGTGTGTGTGTTTAGGGGTTTCTCAGTGTTAGCATGTTTATGTGCGCCGCTGTAATGTAATCGCGCGGCTCGCAGCGCCGCGGGGACGTCTAATGCTCGTCGACGCGGTCTGTATCGAGTAAGCCACACACTGAGCCAACGCGTGTCCTTTGTATGGCCTTTTGCATGCCTGCCATTGTGTATGTATTTATGTGTGCGTGAGTGTTTGTGTGTGTCGGAGCTTTCCCAATCCCTGCAGCCAACAATGTGTTTCTCCTCCGTCGCTGATACATTTAGCTAATAAAGCCAGATGAAAGAAAGTGGGGTGAGTTAGATTGGATTCCACCTCTTTTGTCTCCTCTGACTGGTGGTCAGCGACGTTTCTTTTTTTTTTTAAGCAGGAGGGCAGATTTAGACCCCCAATTTAATTTAGCAGACAGGACTTATGGTAATGAACTTGGGGAAGAGACAGAGAGGGAAGGGTGTGTGGGGAGAGGGGAGGATGGATAGGGGTCTTCCCTGTTTACCTCAGTAACACCACGTCCTTCCTGTCCTTCCGTCCTACCCCCCCCAAACACCCCCACCACCATAAGCAACAACCCCCACCTCCCCTCAAGCCCCTTATTGAAGGAGCAGCAGTGACTGTGGAAGGTTTTTAGTGAAAATAAATATCATGCAGGATTGGAGGGGGGGGGGCTTGTATGTATGCACAGAGACAGAAGTAAAGTGACGACAATGGAGGAGGGAGAGTGAAAGGAAGGGTGGTGGGGTGGGGGGGGGGGGGGGGGGTGGAGGTGGACAGGCGCTGGGTCCGGCCCTTTTTTAATAAATCTGAGTGCTCTGGTTAGTGCTTCAATCTCCTGTACTCAACTAACCCCCTGCCCATGTCTCTCACACACACACACACACACACACACACACACACACACACACACACACACACACACACACACCACCAAATACATACGTGCACTTACTGTCTGTGACTCATTTTCACCCACATACGCCGCCGCCAGCCAACGAGCTCAAGGGCTTTTAGAAGGTGTTTTTCCCCGACTCTCCAGCTGCTGCTGCTCCTAATTGTACTTTGCACCAGATGTGTGCTCGCAAGAATAAAAGCGTTCGTCTCCGACCGAACCACGGTGCCAAAACAAGGACATTTGGACGATTATTCCTCCCGTTTGTGAGAACGCTTCTTTGGTTTCACTTTTAAACTTGGCAGAATGTGGAAGAACACGCAGGGTTTTTGTTGGCGTGGAGTTAATTCTCACGCTGGAATGTGAAGAAAGTAGACGTGTCGGCAGTTCATCCATTTATTAATGTAATAAGCAGGAGCCTCGGTCCTGGATGCTGGAACCACCTCCTCCTCCTCCTCCTCCTCCTCCTCCTCCTGTCACACTCTGCTGTAGATTTGTAAAGAAGATGCATTTGTGGGATGAGCAGCAGGGTGAAGAAGAGCTCCATGACCTGCCAGCAGTCTGACCTCAACAGTTTGAACTCTGTGATGCGCTGTGAGGGGTCGAGGTAGATCGTTTCCTCCAGAGAGTCATGACTCCTGGTCCACATACTGGGACTTGGTGGTTTCATAGTTGACATAGTCACCATAACAACAATGTTCTCTGCTTTGTGTGTGTGTGTGTGTGTGTGTGTGTGGCTTCATCGCTTAAAACAAACGGCACCTACTAGTGGCCCGGCATGCTCACTACATCTTTTCTGTAGAAATGTTTTCCATCATTTTTCAAAAAGTTGCTGCATTAACGCAAAACCTACCCGAAGCATAAAAACACAACGGGGCCATTAGTCGTCACATACTTCCCTTTTTACTGCCCGTCCCGCAAATGCATGTTCCTTCCTTACATGTATTTATAAGGTGTGTTGGTGAGAGTGGCTGCTCTGAGAAGTGGATCCCGGTACAGTCTTTTAGTTCCTAACCTGTCTACGTACAGAAAGAGAAGCTATCGTAGACGCGCGGCGTCAAAGACTCTGCATCGCTCGATGTCGAGACTCTCGCCCACGGCGACCTGCGAGATTTAAGTCGAGTGAATCTAACGCATGCAAAGAATGAAATGCTTTTTGAGTGTCTGGTGAAATGAACCACTCCACGTCAAGCGGGTTAGAAAAGAAAGAAAGAAAGAGGCTGTCGGTTGTATAGCTTGCATCTCTGGGTCCATTTTGTTACTTGAAGGTGTAATTTTCTTATTCGTCATAGATAACTGGCTCCGATGGCACCGTGTCATGTTCGCACATCTCCGGCAGCCGCAGTCGAGCTTAATGGCGGCAAATCTTTGGCCTGTCTGAAGCATCAACGGTAAACATGGCGCTCCGGCCTCAGCCACTCAGATGGAAAGAGCCGGAGCCTCTTAATGGACCTTCTATTTCACACCGGCGTTAAACACTCGTGCAGAGCGGAGCCGCGTCTCGCTGAATCGGCTTCAAAGACGCGTTAAGTTGGGTTTTTTTTTTGTTTTTCTTTAAACATAATAAGTGCAACGCTTCATCGAATAAGAAGTTGTGTCCCTCAAGCCGTTTGATGTGTCTGAGAATGAGGGATCGCGCGTCGACCAGCCGTATTCTAATAGATGATGATAAAGGAAACCGTCACTGAGAACTAAAGAGCCGAAACTAAGGTTTTATTCTGAAAAGCAACTGAAATCTCAAGCCTTGAAAGCTTGACGTGACCTGGAAAACACAAACCGCATGTAGAAAGCAGCAGGTTTGGATCATTTGTAAACTTTTTCTTCTTCTAATCCTATTATCTTCTCTTCCTTTTTCCTCCTCCTCCTCCTCTTCATCTGCTGTACTTCTCACTTCCTCTCCCTCTTATTCCACATCATCTCGCTGTTCTTGTTCTTCTCTGCTACTTTTTCACCTCCTCTCTGCTCTTGCTCTTATTCTGCTTCCTCTCCTTTTTTCCTTTTCATCATTATCACATCAAAACCTATTATTTGACACAAAATGGAAGTCAAGAATCCCCAAATGTGGTCAATCCTTATAAGATAATTGTGTGAAGGGTTTTATTTTTGTTTTTTTAGGATTGATTTTAGTCTAAACAACCAGTAGATTCATGTTAACGGCCTGTAAAGAGCAACGACGTGAGCGTATCTGAATGTTTTCAAACGAAGCGCTCCTCTGTGTGTTGATGGCGAAAAGAGGAGTCGGAATTGAGCCCTCTTCTCCGGCGGAGGAGCAGATTTGAAGGAGTGGGCTTGGTATTGTGATTTAAAGGAGCTCAGCCGGACGGTGGAGTCGGCGGCACAGGGAGGAAACATGCTCCGGCACAGATTTGAACACATAATCGTCTTCACACTCTGTGGCTCCAATCTCTTCCACATACAGTATACACACATTTACTACATCAGATAAAAGAGGGGAAAAACTCTTTTCTTCTTTACCCTTTCCCCCCCCTTCTCCTCTCAGCTCACCTCCTTATCACTGCCCCCTCCCCCTCCTCTCTTCTTCTTTATCCCCTTTTATTATCCTCTGCTTTTTTTTCCTCCAGCAGAGGAGTGCTCAGTGCAGAAATGAAATTAATCTGTTGTACTACAACCCTCCCTCCCTCCTCCTCCTCCTCCTCCTCCACCTCCTCTTCCTCCCTGCTTCCCCTCCTCCCTGCTCCTCCTCCTCCTCCTCTTCCTCCACCCGCATCTCAATCTCATTCTCTCTTTGCTCAGTGGGAAGGATTGGACTCGTCACTTTAACCTCTTCATATTGGATATGAATCTGTTAGCCTGCCTGCTCCTCTCTCTAACACCCGCCACCTCAATCCACACGGTACACACACACACACACACACACACACACACACACACACACACACACACACACACACACACACACACACACACACACACACACACACACACACACGAAACCAAGTGCATGAGCCCAAATGCACTGTCACACTTATTTACGCACTTGCATGAACACACACAGTGGTGAGCGTAAGCATGCACAAACACTATACACACACACACAGACAGACACACACTTTTTGTCCCACGTTGTTGATATCCAAGCAAATCTTTCAACAAATCCCAATCCTCACACACACACACACACTGACATCTCTGACAAACCGTCCTCCGGCGGGTTTCTCCCGGTGCTTCAATCAAAGCCATTGATATGAATCTGGGCTGTTTTCTCCATGCTGGCAGCGCCGGCAATATAGCAGCTGTACTTTTTAGCAGCTACACATCTTTCATCAGGCCTGTGCCTGGAAAATAGCTGTTTCCAACCCCCCCCCCCCCCCTCCCCCCCCAACCCCCTTCTTCCCTTTTATTCCAGCCACTTCTACATAGAGACAGGCGATATTGCCGGATTTTAGCTTTGGCCTTGACTGAACCGTCCTGCCTTATTAGTGGGGATATCGAATGAATAAGAGAGGCTTCATACTTCATATGAAAAGGGAAGGCAGGGAGATGTGGGGGAGGAGGGGTGGGCGCCACAAATAGGGGATGAGGGAGAGAAATGTGGGGAGGGAGCGAGGTTCTCCTTAATGGTTCCCCCTTGGGGCTTTAGCGGCTGTGTGAGCCGGTGCAGCCTCATGCAGTCATAGCAGGGAAATGGGACAGGTGAAGATCCTCTCCCTCCCCCTCCCCCCTCCTCCCTCCTCCTCCTCCTCCTCTTGCTCTCTAAAGAGTGGTATGAATATGGTAAATCCTCTGTCCGCTTGGCGGCATGATTCTCTCCCAGAAAATAGCCCTGTGTCTGCGTCCCTCGGGGGTATGAGCTAAGGAGATTCTGCATTTAGGCCCAGCACTCACTGCCTTTCTGCTCTCTGGGGGTTTGAAAGGGCCCCGTCCTGCCCCAATCCTGCTATCTATCTCAGCGCCACAGCAGCAGCAGATAGCGCGCACGCACACACACACAAACACACACACACACACACACACGTACACAACACAGCAGCTTCGGTTTGAACATGGTGGCTGGAGCTACACGGCCGTCGCTATCTGGAAGCTCGGCTTCTACGCTCACACACACACACACACACACATGCAGAGCCTCAATCCGTGTCAGTGTCTCACTGACTGAGTGAGGTCCATTTAGCTGGTGTTCGCCCGAGGCAGCGAGGGATCACCGACGACCATCACACACACACACACACACACACACACACACAGACACGCAGAGGCAGGAGGGTGTTGTGATACTGGCTCTGCAGCTCCAGTCGTGTCGGGGTCAGGGAACATGGTCGGATGGCGGCTCATTCAGACAGTCTGTCAGTCATCCATTTCTGGAAGAGACAAAGCATCGGGGTTTTATTTGCGGCCGGTCGGGGAAACACTGACACAATCACACAGCAGAACATCTCTGACCCAGAATCGCCAACGCTGTGACGGGTTTCCACACATGCATGATGGTGCGCCTCTCCGCTATTCCAACGTCTCTGATGTTCGCTCGTATTGGAACTTGATCACTGCCGTTGCTTCACGCCGGGTTCGGTGACCGACACGGGCAAGAAGATGCACTTATTTCATCTGTTTGTTTGTTTGTTGTTGTTTTTCCACACAAATCTTCAGCAGCGACGTTCCTACAAGGACTGATTCAGGCACGACTCCAACAGGACATCATGTGAAATGTTTTAACTTCCACTCGTTGCGGCACACGCAAACATGAATTAAAGTTTATTGAATTAAGCATCGGATTACTGACGCAGGGATTTCTACTTTGAAAATGACAGCAACTGATCCTTCATGTGACCATTGGTCTTTAATTGGAATCAAATCATGTGGATTATTTGATCAATGCAACAATGAAATAGAGCGAGATTAAAATCGTACCGATGGGTCACGTGGATAATATTGACTTTTCTCTGAACACAAATTAACAGTAAAGTTAAAACTAAAGCTGATTAACTATCTGTTTGCAGATTATTTAGCTGTTATTGTGACACATGCAGACATACGTCAGATATATATATTTATTTAAAAAGTTTAAACAATCCCGACCTGCTTCTTTTTTTTTTTTTTTTAAAGAACCAAAGCTGAATCTCTCTGCACGTCCCAGCAGCAGCACTCAAATGTCTTGTTTTGACGTTGCTATCGGCTCATCTTGCGTAATGACTTTTGGATCTTCGATAGGAGCGTACGGTATTATTTATCTCTCTGGATCTCTGGACGGAGGATTAGTGATGTCAGCTTTACGACCAAACACGAGGTCAATTTAAAAACAATGTCACCTGATTGTAATGCGAGTGTTCAAGTCTGGGGGGGGGGGGGGGGAAGGCACATTTGAGTGGTGTGATAATTACAGCGGGCAGAAGTCCTAAAAGATATAAAGTGGTTACAAAAAGAATCTCCATTAAAATGACATAGTGCCTCATTCTGGTGGACAGGCCGTACAGGCTGGGCGCCGCGTGGAAATCTTAATCACCCGGGCTTGTGAAATAAAACATTTATTAGGGTGAGGCTGCAGAGTGATAGAAATTTGGTTTCTTGCCCGAGGACAAGCGACCCTGTGAAGGTATCAATCCCGTGACCTCGGAGGTGAGGGAGCGTTTCTCACAGGGCGGAACAGGAACTCGAACCTTTTCATTTATTCAAAACCCCCCCCCCCCACGTTTGTGTCGACGGCGGCGGCGGCGGGTTGAGACGTTTCACTCCTGCACGCTGGACGAGTGACGCCGTGTTTTAATATCACACGAGGCGGCTTTGTGTTTGAATTTAGACCCGATGAAATATTGATGCAAATGTCCCGCGTGTGTTCATTCATGTGAGTTGAGACCCTGAGTCCGGGGGGGGAGTGTGTGTGGGGGGGGGGGGGCTATGTGTCCACGTGTGCATTCGAATTAGTGCTTTTGTGCTTCAGCTGTGGCACATGTGAGCCGAGGACTGTTTGCATAGTGCATCTGCCTGAGTCCCCCCCCCCCCCCCCCCCCTCCACCCCCCCCCTCTCCGGGGGTTGCAGGGGTCTGAGGGCCCTGCTCCCCGTGTCATCTCTGGACTTCCCTCTTTCTCCCCCTCAACACACACACACACACATCTCCTTTGTCTGCTCGTCAGTTAGGGAGCGGTCTGCACGGGACCCCTGGATGCGAAGCGGGGGGGGGGGGGGGAGATGTTGACCTTTACCCTCGACCCCGTAACCCCGCCCCTCCCCTCTCCGCTTGCCCCCGACGATTCATATGCAAGCGACCCGTCAGCCACCTATTCTTCTCTTTCATCTGTCCACGCCTGGCCGGGCTGTTGTCAAGTCTCAAGTTCAAGTCCCGGGACGGGGGGCCGGGCCGGACCACCACAGACCAGAGGGGGGGGAAGGGGGGAGGGGGGGGGAGTTTGTGTTTGGCTGCTCATTTTTTATGGGGGGTCAGTTGGAGATGGGGGGGTCACATGCAGGGGTCACTCTGACAAACACGTCTGCCGTTTGTGAGGATTTCATCCTCAAAGTGAAACTCGCTCGTCAAGTTCAGCCATTCATAGACTATTTACTAAACCACTTTTCTTTTTTTTTCTTTTTTTTTTGTTTTCGATATCATAAACCAGTCTCACCCCCACATCTCACTGCCTTTATTTAACGTAGTTTATCCGGATGAGGATGTCAACGCGGCTACAACGTTGAGACGGTGGCGTTTTTCCGCGGCGCGGCTCCATTGTCCTTGGCGGCGGTGCTGATGTTGGGGGTGGGGGGGGGGGCTGCGGGCCCCGGGGTCAGGGTCAAGGTGGGTGGGGCCTGGGTCAGCTAGCCAGACGGACGCACAGACGGTGGACTTGACATTGAGTGGATGAGTGGATTAACGGGATTGGGAGGCTCCTTGTGCTAAAGTGTATTGTCTGTGAGGAAGCCTTTAAACTAAGTGATGCTTTTTTTTTTTTCCTTAGCTACTGAACACAATTTATTTATATCTTTATTGAAGTATATTTAGATATAGAAGACCTATTAAAAACTGGTGGAAATAAATAGTCCGTCATTCATTTGTAAGCATTAAACCATTCAATGATAAGTTTCATATTTTGTGGCCAGGGTAATCGGCATTTCAGTTTTGCACCGATTTGAGCCGTCAAAGTGTCAATAAGGCTGAACAGAAGTGGAAAAATGGACCTCAGCTAAATGGTCAGTGCTCGTGACACGAGTGAAAATAAACTGTTTGCGTTGTTGTATCCCGTCTTAGCCACTGGTAGGCTTTGTTTGCGTGTTGGCCGGAGAAAACGTAAAGAAAAGTCATTGATTCACCGCGTTTGTGTTTTGCAGTCGCTGTCGGTGTTTCCAACGAGCCATTCAGTGAAGGCGTCGGACCATTTGCCAGTGAAAAAGCTGGATTGTGTCCTTTCTGTTTGTTTTGCAGGCGGTTTAGTTTTTTGTTTTTTTTTTCTATCTCCTAAGTTCTCCCAAGAGCTGGATTATTGGATGTTGTTGTTGTTGTTGTTTTTTTTACACCTCTCATAATGCATCTGCTAATAAATGAAATCCACACAAGTGTGTGCAGCAATGCGTGTATACACACTGGCCGTCCTTCAGTATTTAACGGTGAATGGATGCAGTGATTGAACTGGAAATAACTGAGATTTCATTAGAAGGAAGAAAACCTCCATTGTCCTAGTGCAGCACTGTTCGCCTGCAGAGGATGCTTGGAGATGAATGCACACCTATTAAGGGGAAAATGATAATCCTAACTGGGGTAAAAAAAAAAAAAAAAAAACACACACCACGTGCATTATCCCCAGAAAACATACAAATATGTTGTTTGTGTTCTGTTTGGTTTTTTTTCATGGAAAAAGAAGCTTAAAGTGACATTCCTTTAGGAGATTCAGAGGTGCACAAAGTCCAAGGATACATTAAGTGGGAAAATAAATTTTCCAGGCATCTAACATTTAACCTGCTGCTTGCGTCCGTGGCATTCTTGCCGATAATGGGCTGGAGTTTGTTTTGAAAGCATCCCAATTGACAGTTGATTGAGCTGCCCTGAAGGTTACCCAGCAAATGGAGAATGACTTCTGCCCTCTAAGAGCCAGAGCTCGCCAGCTGGTAATGGCTGCTCGCGGATGTATGCAGTCGCTGCGCGCACACACGCGCACACACACACACGCACACACACACACACACACGAGTTGCTGATTTTATTCTTCCAGATGAACTGCGTGTGGAAGCTGAGGATACAGAATGACTGCGGGTGTAATTTTATACAGACAAAAAGAAAAGAGGGGGGGTAAGGGGTGGGGGGGCTCGTTTGCTTGTTTTACCTCCATTTTTGTCAATTGAAGAAAATCTTCAGACTTTATACAGAAGGAAAAGCCAATGAAACTTGTTTTTTAGTTTAGCTGAGTGGGTTTTTGTTGATTTTTGTGAATATTTCAGCTGTTTTTTTATACCCCCCCTCGATGACAATATTAAGATCTCACACTTCTTTAAATATTACTGTGAGTTTTGGAAGAATTGCATATCGCACAGGTGTGATATTATCCTGTCTGTGATTGGATGGTCTGGAAACGTGCAGAAAGCCTTCATTTCTCCGCTTTGTCGAGAGATGAACATGCCGATTCCAGTTAAAGCCCCTCAATCCATGTTATGTTTGATTTAAGCTGCTAAAATGTAGTTCTTTTGGGGATAACTTGTTGAGATGGGTTGAAGCTATGATCGTATCAGTACTGGCCTGGAACTATCTCATTATTATGGACTCTGTGTCTTATCCATCTCACCTTGACTAATTCAGAAAGAATTATCCTTTTCTCTAACTGCTTTATTCAAACCTACAGACAATTCAGAGTCACGAATTAACCTTAAAGGCAACTCCAAACTTTACATTTTACACTGCATCAGTGCAGCGTCGACAAAAACCTCCCACGTTTTCTCTCTTTGACACCAGGTCAAACACAGATTGTCCAAATTCTTTTTCGTCTAACGCCCCCCCCCCCCCCCCTCCAACAACCAGTTTTCCGTGGGGTTGCGGCTCGTGTCTTTACCTCGCCCCGTCCCGCCCTCCACAGGTGTGTACGCCTCTGATTGCCGGTGTGATTACAGATCCCACTTTTGGAATCACACACGTGGTAAATCTGCTGGTTCAAAAAATGATTGCAGCACGAGGAGAAGCTCGCATGTATTCCAGGGAACAAACTGCTCCAGTGCAGGTAAACCAATGCAGCGATTTCACCGTTTGTTTGGGGTTTTTTATTTATTTATTTATTTTCCCTTCTTGCTTGCTTGCTTGAACTGAAAGCTTGTTATTTACCTACTAAGTGAGTTATCTGAACCATGAACACTGGGCATTACAATTTGCACCAAAAAACACAGAAAATCTTTTCTCCATTCTTGAAAATTGAGCTTTTTGCAAAAGCGTAGTTTTTGCCTGCCAGCGATGATATGCAGTCGGGCGCCGACAGAAGCGTGCAACCTGTCATTGACGGCAATTGCCACTTTCTCCTTCTGTTCCTGAGTGGTCAAATCACTATGTTCCAACTTGTCAGTTTTCTGCCTCCAGCACCGTGTTTTCTTTCCATTTTACCTTCATATTGATGAAATTACACACGGCACATGTATTATTTTCTTGAATATGTGTAAAATAGAAAAACTACCTGCTGGTTGGAAGCTGATCCCATGATTCCTGGGAGGATGTGTTTTTCTATTGTGTCTTCTTCACTTCACTCAGCATTAGCTGGCGTCAAATGTAGTGGTCACCAGTGGCTACTCTCAGGCTTAATAACCATCGGAAAAAGAAAAAAAAAAAAAAGCAGGAAAAATCCAATAGTGCTCTGCTGCAGCCGCAGTCGAAGGTAAGACAGTGTGAAATGACACACGGCGGCCCGAAAGCCGGAATATGTGACGGACAAAGAGAGATTTTTCTCAAGTACGTCAATAAATTAATCAACAACTGCTTCTTTTTTTCTTTTTCTTTTTCTTTTTTTAAATATCAGTTGGTGTTTTAATCATAAAGAAGATTTTTATCATCAAATATTGGCTTTAGCGCCAAATCCCGTCACACTAATTCATCCGTTTGGCCTCACTCAGATTAGTAAACAGGCTCGCTTGGAAAATGGCATTTGACCCGACACACACACACACACACACACACACACCCCTGTGTCCTCCACACCAGCCTCCTTACTTTCTTCTCTTCCCCTCAGGAGCAGAAATCAAGAAAAAAAAGAGTAAGAGAGAAGGGCGATGGGTGGGTCTGGTCCAGAGAAATAAAGAGAGAGAGAGAGAGAGAGAGAGAGAGAGTGCAGTGGTCAGAGAAGAAAGCAAGTGAGAGAAGAAGGAAAGGGATGGACGGACAGATACATCAGAGAGAGAGAGAGAGAGAGAGAGAGAGGCAGATGGGGAGAGAGAGAGAGAGAGAGAGAGAGAGAGAGAGAGAGAGAAGGTGGGCGACAGACAGACAGTGAGGCATTAAAATTCATGGCCTTTTTTATTTTCCGTGCTGAAAATCAATACTGTCTACTATGGATGAGGTGAGATGTGGACAACAGCGGTTGCCGGCCAAAGCAGGGGGGTGAGAGGGAGGGGGGTAGCGAGAGAAGGCGGAGGGGGGGAGAGAGACAGAGAGGGAGAGAGAGGGAGGAGGGGCTGTCGTCAATATTAGCAGTGACACAGCCACTGCAGGCCAAGGTAGAGTTAGAAAGGGACTGGGGGGAGGGTGTGTGTGTGTGCGCGTGTGTGTGTGTGTGTGTGCGTACAAAGATTTACAATCTCCTAATGAATGCATTACCCAATAATTTTTCATCACATGTATCCCAGCAGCCGTTTTACATTAAGTTTTGGTGTGAACGTCCTCAGGAGCTCCTCCAACAAAAACAAAATACTATTTGCTCAATCGAAGCTCATTGGACGTGTGAATGTTTGTGTACACGTTAAACGTGCGCAACCGGCCTCAGTGTGACGTGTCCGGCAAGCGAATGACGAAACACGAGGAAGGTTTTGTCGGGCGACGGGAGGAAGACGTTTCTTCTAGACACATTTCAACCATCAGATCTGCATTAGTGAGTTTACTGCCAGGTAGAAACACAGGACGCACAATGAGCTGCCATTATTCTCACGTGTGTCGTGGTAGAAGTGTTCACTGACATTTCCACAGTGGGGCGACATTCAAATTTCGTGTGTGTGTGTGTGTGTGTGTGTGTGTGTGTGTGTGTGTGTGTGTGTGTGTGTGTGTGTGTGTGTGTGTGTGTGTGTGTGTGTGTGTGTGTGTGTGTGTGTGTGTGTGTGTGTGTGTGTGTGTGTGTGTGTGTGTGTGTGTGTGTGTGTGTGTGTGTGTTAGATGAGGGGGGGTTGTTCAGGGTAAGGTTCATTAAGTCTGACCAGCAGAGCTTTCGGCCAGCGCAGCAGCAGGCCTTTTGTCCGACTGCCTGGACACACACACACACACACACACACACACACACACACACACACACACACACACACACACACACACACACACACACACACACACACACACACACAGATGGACTGATGGATATTGCCCCTCTTTCCCATTGTAATTTACAACCCCCTCAGAAGCTCCATCATTTAGCCGATGGTGTGTTTGACTAATGTCTGGCAGATGTTCTAACGCTACACGCCAACTATTGTGGCCGGGGCCGAGGTCACTCCTCCTCTAATTCAGGAAATGGAGATTCTTGTGCGCTCCGACGCGATAAATCTCCCGCCGTGGAGAGACTCATCCCTTCCAGCCCCGGCGGTGATTACATTAGCTTCGTTTTACACTTTAGCTGTGTGTTGGGCCACTGAGCGCCTGCGTGATGCATGTCCGAGCAATGTAGAGGTACACACACACACACACACACACACACACTCCCGACAACTCCGGGCTGCAGGGGAACAGCACAGAGCCCCCCCCCCCCCCCCCCCCCCAAGTTAATTCCTCCTTTTAAATTACTTTTCATGACGTTTCCGCCATGTTTGCGGAGCAGCTGCTCCACAGGGCCGGTAAACACAGTGAAGATGATCCTCAAGGGCGGCGCCGTCGTACACTCTGCTCACCGGAGTGTGTATTGTGTCGCCGTGTGCTCACCGCCATGCCCGTATTCCATCTGTACGCTGGACAATCGGCAGGAACGTACAAGAGCCGGAATTAATCGGGAAGAGCCGAGAAGTCCTTGTGGCGTTAAATAATCTTTCAGGAGAGTGTTTTTTGTTTCTTTCTTTTCTTTTCTCAACACGCGGGGATGGATTAATTTCAGTCAGCTGAATTGACTCGATTAACAGCCTTGACAGAAAGATCCCCGTGAATTTAATTAGAACTACATCCATGTTTTCTCAACCAGATCAGACCGTCGTCAACGGCGTACGGTAGTTTAAATTCCCTGCGAAAATCCCCACTTACTTCAGAAGAAACGAGGTGTATTTTACATTTCAGACATTTTTCAACATTCTAAATCACCTCTTATTTCATGAAAACCCACCAACAGTTTTTTTTTAACTTACTTGAAGGTAAAAGAACCGTCAAATTAGTTAATTTCTCTTGTTTTGAGATGAGCATTTTTTTCCAAATGTATCCGACTCTTTTTCGATTACCGAGTGTTTTATTCCTTCACATATTCTGGTTTTGTACACGTTGTTTAACTTCCAGTTCAAGTTAAATGAGCTTCACACAGAAGTTTGTTTGTGAGTCTGGGAAGCTGCTCTTTGTTTATATAGATTTATTTAGACTTAAAGGCCAGTGCAGTTATGTTGATCCGTCCAATCATCTTTGAGTTCATGAGGGTTTATTTTTGTTGTTTGCAGCCTATTTTATAGCAGGAATCTCGTAGAGGCTTCATGAGGTTGAATTTTAAACGATGAGCTGAAGCGGCACAAAAAAGCTTTGCTCGGACAAGTGAATTTAGTTTTTTTGATTCTTTTTTTTATTTTTTCAATCCAACCTGAGATTTCAGATCCATGAAGTGGCGTGTTTGCTTCCCTGTCTGCTGAAATGACTCCTCAAGTGTTTCCCTGCCGCTGCTCTGCAAACTGTGGAATGGATTTCCCGAACGGAAGCGGGTCTCAGTGAGACGCGGCGTCAGGAAATCCATTCCGCGGTTAGGCGAGGGAAGTAGCGCTGCACCTGTCCGGCTTTTCATGACAACACGTTTTCCGTTTGGACGTATTTTACCCCCGAAACACCCGAGAGCATCGACGTTGATGTTTTGCAAAGCCGTTGCCCACCGGCATCAAAACGTGTAGCTGCGTCCTACTCCACGCCAAACTCCCTGAAAATAGTCCCAATCGTTCGTGCTGCGTTGCTAAAGCGTTTCCTCAGGAATTAATCAAGGGATTCTGAGGGTTTAAAGATGGAACAAGTTTGTTTTAAGATGATGACGTCACGCAGACTGAACAAAAAGTTTGTACCGCTTCCCTTTCTAACCTCAAGTTGTCTTTTGAGAGAATACAGTTTAAAAAGGATCAGATTAAACCTCACAGCAGCTTCTGTTAACCCCTTCAACAAATCTGCATATTTTAACCAAAATCCATCACGTGGAAAAAGTCGACTGTCCAGAAGTTTAAGCTCATTATCAGTGAATCTTCTCATTTCTTCTTCTTCATGAGATGTGGTGACGATGACGACCGAGGCTCCATACGAGTTTCCCCCCTCGACATGACTGATGAACGGCTGATGAGTTGCTTATCTTTTACAACAGAGTTTAACACGAGTCATCGAATTATTTCATGTGTCTGAATAGTTTTGTTCCGGTTGCGAAAAGATGAGGTCACAGACCCTCAGTGAACAACAACAAATACAACGGACATAAATGAATTGAAAAGTATAAAATAGGCGATTGTATGGAAAAAGGGAAAGAATTAAATTAAATATAACGGGGGTCGAGAATGAAGCTGAACAGAATAGTCAGTTGGAAGACGGGAAGAATAGAAAGGATTGTGTTGTTTATTGTCGCCGCATCAGAGAATCGACACACAATAAACACAATCAAGAGGAAAAACAACGCGAGGCGTCGGATTCCCACACGCGTCGTTAAACATCCCCCCCCTACTGGAAACAAAGGCAAGAAGTTTGCTCTGAGCTCGGCGTGGATCGCAGTATCTCCTCGCCGGAGATAAACACCTCCTCCGCCTTGCTATCGGGGCGCCGGTGACAGGAAGGCGCTCGCCGCCGACTTTGAGCAGTTTGACGTGGAAGAAATGCTGATGGACAGCCTGTATCATCACCCAGGCAGCTCGTAAATGCGGAGCCCCTGAAATGAAAGCCCAGAAAAACACGCGGTCGTTTGTTGCCGCCGTGTGCATCAATCTGTGAAATCGCAGGCGTAAGAACCTCGCTGTCAGTCTCCAGAGATGCTTAAATGTGATGTTTTACCAATCGTATCAAGTTAGTTTTTTGAACTTTCTGCATGTTGTCACCCTTCACTTGCCTGCAGGTGCTGAAGCATCCCACAGGCCGCTGTCTGATTCCTTCTACACACACACACACACACACACACACACACATGAATGGTGTTTCTGGAGACCCAGGGCTAGTGGTTACTATGGGGATAAGGTGGGGGAGAGAGAGAGAGAGAGAGAGTGAGTGAGGTAGGCTGTGGTTTTGAGGTGTAAAGCATCATAAATAATGGAGGCTGCACCTCACATTGAAATGCAAAGGCTGGAGCTCGGGCCTGAGCAGAGGTAATGCTGGCTTTTTGAAATTTATTTTTCATAAGCGTGATCCCCTCAACCCCCCCCCCCCCCCCCCCTCCCACCACCACCTCCCCCAATCACACTCCCACCACTCCTCATAACCAACGGAGCTCTCCACCCCCCCCCCCTTGCAGAAAATATACTTTAACATAGGTTTTGCATAACAAATTTCATTGCGCTTTATTGAATTCAGCCATTCATCAACGGCACGACAGGAGCAATATCAAAGTGAGGCTAGTTGCTTGAAGCTTCCACCCGCATATCAAGATATTTCATCTTCCTCTCTCTCAGTGGAATGAAGCCGTGATGTGATCAGGGAGCATTTGCATAACGTTTATTAAAAAAGCCGCACTAATCATTTAAAGCCTGACGGACAGTTTTGTTCGTGACGTCGGGGGGCCTGTAAGTCTGACAGGCGGGAACATTAGAGCAAACTGTGTGTGTGTGTGTGTGTGTGTGTCTGTATACAAGCGTGCGCAAAGATTTGTGTTGCATTACGTCCACAATAACATGCCAACGTCAGCTGAAGAAGAGGAAGGTAGACATTCAGCCTGAATGTGGATGAGACTCCTAACTATGTATGACTGAGGCCATTCAAGTGTGTGTGTGTGTATGAGTGTGTGTGTGTGTGTGTGGACTGCAGCCAGAAATAAAGATATGGCCACCACAGTGGTTTTTCCTGCACAATGACCACCGGTTGTTTTTTTTTATTTTTTTATTTCCCCCCCACCAGCATGTTGTTATCAGTCACAGTCAGATTTGAGGAAAGCGTGAATGTGCTCATATGAATACGACGTTTCTTTAGCATTACCGGAAAGTATGCCAAGCGTATCTCCAGTTCTAGGGTTTTTTTTTTTTTAAACCCGCTGAAACACTCTGCACGTGTCGGTCCAGACCGTCTCTTGGCCCCGATCCTCCTTCGGGGGACTTTTGACGGTTCGAAATCTTCCCTCGCGTCTCGGTTCGGCCCGACGAATGACCAAAAACTTAAATATACCTGACAAACATGGATTGTTTAAACATGTGACTGGTGACGGAGCAGTCAGTAGAATGTAGGGGAAAAAAATCTCTCAGAATAATAAGGAAAGAATATAAATAAGAGCAAAGAGTCAAGAACAAACTGCAATAAAGGAGGAAAAAAAACTGTAAAATGTGACGCATGTTTCAAGGTTTTAACATATTTTACTGTGAATACTTAACAAAATAAAAGCAGCATTCATAGTTTATAGTCAGAGCAGATGTAGAGCGCGTCGCTGCCACGGTCGCGGCGCGACGCGTCGGTGCAAAACCCGAGTTTGGGGCTCGGTCGAGCTTCCTGGAGTGTTTTTCCAAAGTATTTCTTTAAAAAAATGGCACGGAGGCATTTTTGGATCGTGACGTTTGTCCACCTGTCCCCGTCCTGTCTCTTCACCGAGAAGCTTTCAGAGCTGTAAGACTATTCTATATAATCAACATGGCAATCAGCGTCACTCTAACCCCACCTCCCCCCCGGACACACACACACACACACACACACACACACACACACACACTGAGGCTAGCTGGCGACAGGCCAGAGCATCAATAAAGCCGGTGTGAGTCTGAGAGCCATTTAAGGGCCATTTCGCCTCAGACCTACAATCCTCCATACTGCTCACTACAGCACCTCGGTGACCATCAAACTGACCCTGTGGAAGGAGGGAGGGAGACGGAGGGGAAGAAGAGGAAGGAGGGCAAGAGGACCTCGTGCAGTGAGGGGGGGGGAGCGCGATGGAGATGCTGTGAATGAATGAATGAATCCTGGAGTTCATCAGTCCCGGTTTCCAGTCAAAAGGTCGAGAGTTTGATCCCCAACTTCCGTGTGTGAAAGTGTCCTTGGGCTAAACGGTGGAACTGCAAACGGCCAACGTGTGTCGGGAGACGGTCTTGTTGTTGTTGTTCTTGTTGTTGTTGTCGTCTTCCGGTCGGATCCTGTGGAGTTCGTCTCCTCCAGTGTTCCAATACGTGTTACTTCCACATCAGCAACGCCAGTCGATCAATATCACATCTGTGAAACAAATTGAATTCAGACGTCTTCAAGCGTTCCCGTCAGAACAAGAAAGCCGCTCCGTATTTCCCTGTGCTCCATGTCTTGTGAGTCACAGCGCCCCCTGAAGGCCCGGCATATGTACTGCATGTGTCGTGTTGAGCCGTGTGCATAGTGGCGTGGAGACGGATATTTTGGCTCGTGTGGCCGGGAACGTTGTTAGTTTTTATTTTGAAAGGGCTTTTTCCACTGGTATTACTTGTCTTTCCGGACGCTACATTAGAAATGGCAGGTTTTATTTTGAAGGGCTATATAAAACCTCAAGGTTTGTACACATTTCAAGTGCTATGTAGATTTATTTGGAGCATTTTGTAGTTGTTTTACTCGTCTCGTTCTTGTTCACGCTCATGTTTTCGTCATTCATTTTTACGGCGTGTTCACGGATACGGAAAGGAAAGGTTTTTGCGTGAACAAATAAAACGTCGTCAGTGAAGGAGTCAAGTCTTCAGTCAAGGGGTTCGGGTTTCGGGCCGCATCAGCGGTTTTAACGCCACAGGAAGTTGCTATTTTCTATTTCTGTTCAAAGTCGCGTCAAACATTCGTCCGTAATGGTTGGAAGACCCCCGAGTGCCGACTTCATCCCTCTGTTCCTCCATCCTTCCGTCCCTTCCATCCATAAATCCCTCCCACTGTCTCTCATCCCGCCATCCTGCTATCCCTCCATCCATCCCTCTGTCTCTCATCCATCCCTCCATTCCTCCACCCTTCATCCCTCCATCCCACTATCCCTCGATCCTTCCATCCCTTCCATCCATCCCTCTGTCTCTTGTCCCTCCATCCATCTCTCATCCTCCCATCCCTTCCATCCCTCCATCCATCCTACTGTCTCTCTTCCCTTCATCCATCCCTCTGTCTCTTGTCCCTCACTCATCCCTCCATCCTTTCATCCCTTCCATCCTTGCATCCATCCATCCATCCCTCCATCTCACTGTCTCTCCATCCATCCACCTCACCATCCCTCCATCTATCCATCCATCTCACTGTCTCTCTGTTCCTCCATTCTTCCATCCCTCCATCCCTCCACCCTTCATCCCTCCATCCCACTATCCCTCGATCCTTCCATCCCTTCCATCCATCCCTCTGTCTCTTGTCCCTCCATCCATCTCTCATACTCCCATCCCTCCATCCACCCTACTGTCTCTCTTCCATTCTTCCATCCCTCTGTCTCTCGTCCCTCCACCCATCCCTCCATTCCTTCGTCCCTCCACCCTCCATCCCTCTGTCCCCCCACTCCTCCACCCCTCCACCCATCCCTCCGCCCCCCCACTCCTCCACCCCTCCATCCCTGGCTTTAACTCCGACCGTCCTCAGGTACAGTTGTACTTATTGATCTCCCTCCGCTCTCGTCGGCGAGTAGATTACAGGCTAAGTCATCAAAAACCCACCCGTCATTTTCATTAACACTTTTACTATCTCTCTGTTAAATCCGCCATCGACCTTTTCCACTCGCCACCAGATTTCTTGCCAGTCATCCCTCGCTCTCACTCCTCCCTCGTCTTGCTTTAATTCATTTTCTCTTCTTATCCGCTCGTAGTACTCCGTCTCTCCACTCACTTTTTCATCTGTCGCGTCGCTCCTGAAGCCCTCACTGTTCCGTCTGTCTCCCGCCATCCCTCCTTCCTCTGCCCTACATCCCTCCCTCCCCCCCCCCTCCCTCCCTCACCCCCACATCCCCCCTCTTCCTCCCTCGCTATTGATCCAGCCATAGTTTTCTGTCTTCTCTGTGCTGGCTGGCTGGCTTTAATCAATATAGATAATTGTCTGCTTTCTCTTCATGCCAAACACGCTGTGTTTTTTCTCAATGAATCCAGGTCTTTCCCCGATGCTGCCCCCCCCCCCCCTCCTCCCCCACGCGGGAATCCCTCCGTTAATGACAGGAGACAACCTGCTTTCCTTACCGATTTTTTGCCCTCCGTTCCCTCCCTCCCTCCCTCCCTCCTCCCTCATTCCCTTGTTCATTGATTACCGTGAGATATCACCCCGCGTGCCCCCGTCAACAGATGTAAACACACGGCGCCACGTGGCTCGGCTCTGTGCACCAACGCACGCCGTTATACAAATATTCAGATTCACAAATGTACACTGAGGCAGACAAACGTGGCGTGCGGAGCCTCGGGGGGGTTTGGGGGGGTAGAGGGGGGGGGGGACGCTGCAGCCGCCGGCTGCTCATTAAACCTTCACCTCTCTGATATTAAAGGAGATTTCAAGAATTTCAGATCAATCTTAATAAAAAACAATCATCTGGATGACATTTATATACATCATGAATCTGTTATATTAAAAAATATATATATACTAAAAACATCCGTACTAAATGAACATAAGTGCATAAATGTTTGAAATCTGCCACTTGGCGCTTCTATTTTTCGTTTTCTAGTTATTCACTTTTTTTTTTTCCATTTCAGACGTTCATCCGGGTAAATTTAGCTGTTTTGAAGACGCTGAAATATTTGGTGACACGATAGTGAGTGGAGCGTTACACACATGCTAATATATTAATCAAAAGACGTCGTATTTATCAAACATCGCCGCTCATATCGCCGGTGTTTAGCCGGTTTCTGTCCTGATTAATTTAATCTGCAGCTTTACAGCAACAGCGTTGTTTACAGATTGATCCATCGTCACTAAGTGATGAAATGGTGTGTAAATAAAGAGTTGCGGGATTAAAAAGATCATCACTGATGAGAAGGTAAGAAAACATCAATTTTTCACTATATGATCATGTATTTATAAAAAAAATTCTGGCTTTAGTGACTCAATTCGAATCTGTTAAATGAACTAAAATTAAACCGGTTAATTCAAATGAAACAAGGTCAAATATTCGTTGTAGCAGCAAGGCAATGGAACCTGGTTTACACCAACGAGTACAAATAGCACAACGAATGAACAAAGATGTCATTACGTGTCTGGAAATAAAAATAAATTGTGGATTAAAGTGTTTTTGCAATTTAAAAAAAAAAAAAAAATCAATGACTTACTGCTGCAAAGTTAAAGTGCTGCCTGTAATTTAGATAAATTGCTGGACTATTTTGATTTATCTTTTAGTTTAATCAATGCTTTGGGCCTTTTACAAGCTAAAATCCTTCCAACTGCTTATTAGTGTTATAAAGAGGCTCAAATTTATTGGATTCTGCAGTCGTCCTGTTTACTACTTTATTGTGTTTGTGCCTGAAATCGTGTGACAAATATAATTCAGCATTCAAATCACATTGTGTGAGGGATTTTTTTTTTTTTAAAAACATTCCCAAAAATTAAAAAACAAAAGAGACACAAATCAATTCAAGAGATAATCTCAACTCCAACAATATCAAATAACCCCCCCCCCCCCCCGTTGAACTCCTGAGTGACTTATTTTTAGATGGATGCATACGAGACAATACACAGCGATTCCTTTATTCCTTCCACTCACTGGACATTAGTACTCCAGACCTGTACGGGAAAAAAGAAAAAAAAAACATCTGAGACGTACACAATGCAGCCGCTCCCTAACAGCATGCAGCCTGGCATCCACACAATTAGACGCTATAGGGGGGTATGGCAAGGCCACGCTGTAATTACACAGCTCTATATGAAGCTCGGGGTGTGTGTGTGTGTGTGTGTGTGGGTGTGGGGGGGTGTGTGTGTGGGGGGTGGAGGAAGCAAAGGGTAGCGTGCTGTATATACCACGCTGCATTGTGACCTGACCTGCTGCATTGAAAACCCCGACACTCAATCGATAACGTTTCATCAGAGCGAATAAAGAGGTGAGAACACTGAAATGTACATACACACTGTACTAAATTGGGGGGGTGGTGGGGGGGGTTGAGCTATGCAAGGTCACGTTGTTAATGAAGTGAAAAAGTTGTACATACTCGGTTTAACACGCACACAAAGGAGGGTTATTAAAGGGTGAAGCTGTCTCCCGATACATATCGACTATTTGCATCAAGCGTTTAAGCTTCAGGGAAGAAGAAGAAGAAGAAGAAGAAGAAAGGATGAGAGAGAGCGGTGTGGCATATTAAAGCAGAGAGGAAACGACGGAGAAAATAAAGGCTGCGACAACAAGCGTCATACAAAACGTGTCGTCTGCCACAAAGTGTTCGGCATCAATTTGACAGTTGTTGTTTTTTGTTGCTAAATGTTTTAACGTTGAGGAAATGGAGGAAAAAAACCTGGTTAGCATGGGAATAATGCAGTCGGTCACGGGGTGCTCAAAGTTTGGCATCGGGGGGGGCGTAAGAACAACACACACACACACACACACACACACACACACACACACGCTCTCTCTTCTTATCTCACCTTCTCCTTCCCTCTCCGCTCGGTAACTTTACTCACCACCGAGAAACCGACTCGAACCGCAGCATTTCGGCCATTTTGAGCTTGTTGTGTGGAGCGTGTGTGTATGTGTGTGTGTGTGTGTGTGTGTGCATGTGTGTGTGCGTGTATACGTATCCTCATGCATGTGGTGTGTGTGTGTGTGTGTGAAAGTGTGCTGGTGCAGAGAGAATGGACCCTTATCCAATTTGTACTGGTCAGTAGTGTGAAATGGTGGTAGGTCAGCCAGGCAGTGTGTGTGTGTGTGTGTGTGTGTGTGTGTGTGTGTGTGTGTGTGTGTGTGTGTGTGTGTGTGTGTGTGTGTGTGTGTGTGTGTGTGTGTGTGTGTGTGTGTGTGTGTGTGTGTGTGTGTGTGTGTGTGTGTGTGTGTGTGTGTGTGTGTGTGTATACAAAGATTTACACACAACACAACAGCGTGTGTGTGTGTTTGTTTGTGAGGGAGTGAGCGGCCTTCGTTGCACAGAACACCGGCATGTCAGCGTGCTTTCATCTACAGTGAATAAAGACCAGTATACACACACACACACACACACACACACACACACACACAGATATGATTAAAGTACAAATAATAAAATATATAGCTTGGACATAATATTGTAGTGAAAAGTATAATGGCATCATGCTGGACCCCCCCACTGTGTATTGCTGTCTGAACACACACACCAACACACACACACACACACGCACACACACACACACACACACATGCACAAACACACTCCACCCACGAAAAGATAGACTTTTCCATTAAATTGGTCGTTATTGTATAGCCGACCCCCTATGGATCTGATCCATACAATGACACACATGCACGCAAACACACACACACACACACGCACACGCACACACACACACACACACAAACACAATATTACAGGGTTCCAAACCAGAGATAATTGTAACAACCTTTGGTGTGTGTGTGTGTGTGTGTGTGTGTGTGTGTGTGTGTGTGTGTGTGTGTGTGTGTGTGTGTGTGTGTGTGTGTGTGTGTGTGTGTGTGTGTGTGTGTGTGTGTGTGTGTGTGTGCGCTTATTTTCAGTGTATTTTAGATTCCAGGTGTTGCAGCATTCATCACAGCAGCTCTGAGGAATATTAAACCTCCATCACACTTTTGATTTGATCTTATTAAGTTTTCACGTGGAAAAAAAAAAAACAACAGTTTTTGCTTATAAAATAATGAAACGTCTCTGACAGGACGGGGAGTGAGAAGAAGAAGAAGAAAAAAAAAACTTTTATTTAAACATCACTGGAATGGAGCAACCTTGATGTGCTGCGAGCTTTTATCATTTTATTATATTTTTCTTTTTTTATTCTTTTTTTTCTTTTCATTTTTTATTCTTTTTTTTCTTCATTTAGCCACGTCTCTCATCAGTCCTCTCCGATCGTCTTCAGAAAAAAATAAAGCGAAGCGAAGCACAACATTCCACAGAAACATTTCTAAAGCAGCGCTAATGCCAAAGAAAATCACCGCTGATCAAACGGCCCGGTCAAACGGCGGGGCGGCCGGTGATTTGCGGTGTTTGTGAAAGGTGAGGGGAGCACACACACACATATACACATATATACACACACACACACACACACTCCACCGATGACTCACAGTGGCTTAGCAGCACCATGGTCATTGTCTACATCTGTAATTGTGTGTGTGCGTGTGTGTCCATGTGTCATTTGGTGAGTGAACATAAGTGGGTCTGGGGCGGTCTGTTGATGGAAGGAGTGTAAAAATAGAGAGATAACAGCCACTCTGCAGCAGAAGAGTTGAAGGAGGGGTGGGTGGGGGGGGTGGGGGGGGTTCAGAACACGGTGGCCTTGAGCACCCATTCTTCCCTCCAGTCCGTCCATTCGTCCACCTTGTCCCTCACTTCTCTCGCTCTCCGTGGCCGGGCCACGCCGATTCGTTCAGCCCACCTCAACAAAATGGAGTTTGTTAAGTGGACGGCGGCGGCGGCGGCGGCAGCCGGCAGGTTAAAGATTCATGCAGTTGATGGGAAAGTTGGAGGAGAAAATGTAATATCGTTTTGTTCTAATTCATCGAGAAGTTGTTTCCACGCTGCAAAACAGGAATATAGAAAGTGAAATAACTCTTCCTCTTCCTCTTCCTCTTCCTGTTTCCACGTCTCCGGGCGGAGAGTTATTTGTTGCGCCTGCAACCTCGCGGCGTTCATGTCAACTGGAACGAGGGTTTTTATTCTCACAGGCTTTTTTTTTCTTTTACGTCGTTTGGATTTTTTTTTTTTCACTCGTCACCAATGATATGTTTTATTGTGACACTTTTACTTCTATTTTTAACCACATTTTACGGTCTATATTCCAGTTTATTCTTCAAAGGTTAGCTTCATTATTTTAGTCTAATTTTGTTTCATTTTATTTTCTATGTCTGGTAATTTTTTTAATTCAACATCACAGTTTTTAAATTGAATTAGATAATTACACGCTCTATATATAGATTTTTTAAATTCACAAAAAGGGATTTTTTTTTGTTTTTATGTATTTAACAACTATAATACGTATTATACTGCTGGTAAATAAGACAAAAGAAAACTTCCTATTTCCAATGAGACATTACATCAAAGATCAAGATAAAGTAGAAAACGAGGTGTTTGTGAAGCAGGTTTTTTTTATTATTATCAAATGATGTTCTGAGTCACATTAATGTTCTTCCTCCTGGAAATCACTGTCTTTTTTTTTTTCAATTCTCTTAAGTTTTCTATTCTCTGTGGTCAGATGGTTTAAATATTAACTTCCTTCTGTCATCAGGTGGATGTTTAGCGTCGTCCTCCTGCGTTAAAAGAGACCAAACATTAACCTGGTTGCTCGCAGCTTTCAGCCATGTTTGTCTAAAAAATAAATAATAAAAAAAAAGAGGCTGGTCGTCTGCCCTCCGGTCTTCTTGCCCCTGGAAGTCGTGTGCTCAGTAAAAGGGCACAGGGGGGGAAATCAGAGCATCGCCCTCCCTCTTCCAAAAAAAAACCGGGGCTCCATCCCATCTCCCCGTCCCCTCCGGTAGGGGGGGGGGGGGGGGGGGGCAATTCCAGAACCTGCAACCCCATCCCATCTTATCCTTAAATTTGGAATCTGCCCGGAGCGTCCTGATCCCCGCCTGCTGGAACTGAGGACCGTCACGCTCTCAGATTAGGGATTTCTGATGCAACTGTGGTCAGAACGGCAGCTCAGCCCTGCAGCCGGGGATTGTGTTTCCTCCAAGTGTGTGTGTGTGTGTGTGTGTGTGTGTGTGTGTGCACTTCTTCATGTGAGTGTTGCTGCTTGGGTGTGTGTGTGTGTGTGTAAAGTCTGTACGATAGAGATCGTTCGCTCTGGTTTCCGCGGCGCGGCGGCTCCCTGCGCTCGTTGATGTTGCATGCAGGTAAATAAAAGTCGCCGCGCTTCGTCTCGTCGCCTCTCCGAGAGTTTCCAAAAAAAATAATGGAGGGAGGGAAAAATCTAAAGCAGGAGAGAGAGAGAGGGGGGGGGGAGGGTAGGTGGGGGGGTGGGGGGGGGGGTCGGTGTGTTTGTCTGGCGAGGTGAGTGGAGGCGGGGAGGCGGGGGCTGTAAAGGCAGGAATCAGCGGCCTCTGCGAAAGGGCCTCCAGTGAGCGGGGGTCTGGCTACCCCCTCTGCGGGGCCCCGATCGATACAAACTCAGAGCAATAAAGCTTTCCCCCTGTCATCTCCACAGAATACAAAGCAGAGCGGGGAAGGGAAGGGAAGGGGGGGAGGGAGGGAGGGAGGGGGGGGATCGGGTGGTGGGGATGGAGGGAGCTGTTCCGCTAGCCACACCAATTTCCTACCCCCCCAACCCCCTACCTTTTTTTTCTTCTCCACCTCCTTCTACTCCTTTTCTCTCCCTAATTTTCAACCCCGACCACAAACCACCTTCCCCCTCCTCCACCCTCCTCCTCCATCCTCCTGCCCATTCGCTTGCCTGTATTTTATAATTAATGCTGTTTGAATAAATAGACTTAATAATTCATCGTTGTTATTTAAGGAAGGGATTGACGGATTGACTGGGAGAAAAGAGTGAGAGAGAAACGGAGCGGAGATCACATCTGGAGGGGAAAGGTGCAGGAAAGGACAGCGAGAGGAAACGGAGAGAGAGAGAGAGAGAGAGAGAGGGGTTTAAATAGAGGGGGGTCGGCACTGTTAACAGAGGATGGGGTGATGGCCATAGACGGAGAGGAGGAGGAGGGGAGTGGAGGTATTACACTGAGCGAAAGATGGATGTGCCGATGTGGAGAAGCTCGGCGTGAGGGGAGGCGGTGGAGGTGGTGGAGGAGGGTGGAGGGAGGGTGGAGGGGGGGGGGTATTTAACGGGACAGGAAAGGAGAGGACAGGAGGGGGAAAGAGGTCAAATAAGCGCTCTGTTTAATTGGGAGCCAATTTAAGTCGGGTCCAATCGATAAACCTGTAAACCGAGTCATCTAGCGGCTCGCAGCACGCGCCATAGATCACCAGCAGACGCCGCTTCCTGCACACCTCGCTCGCTCACTTCGCTCACTCGTTCATTCATACTTGTGGAGCCGCGCGGCGGCAGGAAGATTTCTTCGTCTTTTGGTTTCCCGTCGACGCGTCGCTCGCAGTTTCTCACGCGGGAGAAGTTGAAATGAACGTCCAGACGCGTCCGTGGAGAATTTCTAAAGTATTTCTAGTGCATACATGTGGGTTCGGCCTCCTTACCTGCATATCGAAGTTGATTTCGTTGAAGAATCTTTAGTTTTTCATTCAACCTCCGAGGCCTCTGTTCTTTACTCTTCCTCCATTTTTATTTATTTATTTATTTTTTGGTATTCTGTTCCCTGTTCGTCCCATTTTCTATCTTTATGTCCACATTTGTTATTGAAACAAAACATGGCGTCAAATAGTAAAGTCATTGTCTCGTTTTTGACCTCTAATATTATTTATGACAT
>NC_137669.1:20515681-20545681 GCF_963422515.1 Blennius ocellaris
GCACCTCGGTGACCATCAAACTGACCCTGTGGAAGGAGGGAGGGAGACGGAGGGGAAGAAGAGGAAGGAGGGCGAGAGGACCTCGTGCAGTGAGGGGGGGGAGCGCGATGGAGATGCTGTGAATGAATGAATGAATCCTGGAGTTCATCAGTCCCGGTTTCCAGTCAAAAGGCCGAGAGTTTGATCCCCAACTTCCCGTGTGTGAAAGTGTCCTTGGGCTAAACGGTGGAACTGCAAACGGCCAACGCGTGTCGGGAGACGGTCTTGTTGTTGTTGTTGTTGTTGTTGTCGTCTTCCGGTCGGATCTGTGGAGTCTCTCCTCCAGTGTTCCAATACGTGTTACTTCCACATCAGCAACGCCAGTCGATCAATATCACATCTGTGAAACAAATTGAATTCAGACGTCTTCAAGCGTTCCCGTCAGAACAAGAAAGCCGCTCCGTATTTCCCTGTGCTCCATGTCTTGTGAGTCACAGCGCCCCCTGAAGGCCCGGCATATGTACTGCATGTGTCGGTTGAGCCGTGTGCATAGTGGCATGGAGACGGATATTTTGGCTCGTGTGGCCGGGAACGTTGTTAGTTTTTATTTTGAAAGGGCTTTTTCCACTGGTATTACTTGTCTTTCCGGACGCTACATTAGAAATGGCAGGTTTTATTTTGAAGGGCTATATAAAACCTCAAGGTTTGTACACATTTCAAGTGCTATGTAGATTTATTTGGAGCAGTTTGTAGTTGTTTTACTCGTCTCGTTCTTGTTCACGCTCATGTTTCGTCATTCATTTTTGCGGCGTGTTCACAGATACGGAAAGGAAAGGTTTTTGCGTGAACAAATAAAACGTCGTCAGTGAAGGAGTCAAGTCTTCAGTCAGGGGTTTGGGTTTCGGGCCGCATCAGCGGTTTTAACGCCACAGGAAGTTGCTATTTTCTATTTCTGTTCAAAGTCGCGTCAAACATTCGTCCGTAATCGTTGGAAGACCCCCCGAGTGCCGACTTCATCCCTCCATCCTTCCGTCCCTTCCATCCATAAATCCCTCCCACTGTCTCTCATCCCGCCATCCTGCTATCCCTCCATCCATCCCTCATTCCTCCACCCTTCATCCCTCCATCCACTATCCTCGATCCTTCCATCCCTTCCATCCATCCCTCTGTCTCTTGTCCCTCCATCCATCTCTCATCTCCCATCCCTTCCATCCTCCATCCATCCTACTGTCTCTCTTCCCTTCATCCATCCCTCTGTCCTCTTGTCCTCACTCATCCCTCCATCATTTCATCCCTTCCATCCTTGCATCCATCCATCCATCCCTCCATCTCACTGTCTCTCCATCCATCCACCTCACCATCCCTCCATCTATCCATCCATCTCACTGTCTCTCTGTTCCTCCATTCTTCCATCCCTCCACCCTTCATCCCTCCATCCCACTATCCCTCGATCCTTCCATCCCTTCCATCCATCCCTCTGTCTCTTGTCCCTCCATCCATCTCTCATACTCCCATCCCTCCATCCACCCTACCGTCTCTCTTCCATTCATCCATCCCTCTGTCTCTCGTCCTCCACCCATCCCTCCATTCCTCCGTCCCTCCACCCTCCATCCCTCTGTCCCCCCACTCCTCCACCCCTCCGCCCCCCCACTCCTCCACCCCTCCATCCCTGGCTTTAAATCCGACCGTCCTCAGGTACAGTTGTACTTATTGATCTCCCTCCGCTCTCGTCGGCGAGTAGATTACAGGCTAAGTCATCAAAAACCCACCCGTCATTTTCATTAACACTTTTACTATCTCTCTGTTAAATCCGCCATCGACCTTTTCCACTCGCCACCAGATTTCTTGCCAGTCATCCCTCGCTCTCACTCCTCCCTCGTCTTGCTTTAATTCATTTTCTCTTCTTATCCGCTCGTAGTACTCCGTCTCTCCACTCACTTTTTCATCTGTCGCGTCGCTCCTGAAGCCCTCACTGTTCCGTCTGTCTCCCGCCATCCCTCCTTCCTCTGCCCTACATCCTCCCTCCCTCCCCCCCTCCCTCCCTCACCCCCACATCCCCCCTCTTCCTCCCTCGCTATTGATCAGCCATAGTTTTCTGTCTTCTCTGTGCTGGCTGGCTGGCTTTAATCAATATAGATAATTGTCTGCTTTCTCTTCATGCCAAACACGCTGTGTTTTTTCTCAATGAATCCAGGTCTTTCCCCGATGCTGCCCCCCCCCATCCACCCCCCCCCCCCCCCTCCTCCCCCACGCGGGAATCCCTCCGTTAATGACAGGAGATAACCTGCTTTCTTACCGATTTTTGCCCTCCGTTCCTCCCTCCCTCCCTCCCATCCTCCCTCATTCCTTGTTCATTGATTACCGTGAGATATCACCCCGCGTGCCCCCGTCAACAGATGTAAACACACGGCGCCACGTGGCTCGCTCTGTGCACCAACGCACGCCGTTATACAAATATTCAGATTCCAAATGTACACTGAGGCAGACAAACGTGGCGTGCGGAGCCTCGGGGGGTTTGGGGGGGTAGAGGGGGGGGGGGGGGGGGGGGGGACGCTGCAGCCGCCGCCGGCTGCTCATTAAACCTTCACCTCTCTGATATTAAAGGAGATTTCAAGAATTTCAGATCAATCTAATAAAAAACAATCATCTGGATGACATTTATATACATCATGAATCTGTTATATTAAAAAAAAACATCCGTACTAAATGAACATAAGTGCATAAATGTTTGAAATCTGCCACTTGGCGCTTCTTTTTTCGTTTTCTAGTTATTCACTTTTTTTTTTTCCATTTCAGACGTTCATCCGGGCAAATTTAGCTGTTTTGAAGACGCTGAAATATTTGGTGACACGATAGTGAGTGGAGCGTTAAACACATGCTAATATATTAATCAAAAAGACGTCGTATTTATCAAAACATCGCCGCTCATATCGCGGTGTTTAGCCGGTTTCTGTCCTGATTAATTTAATCTGCAGCTTTCCAGCAAACGCGTTGTCACTACGTGATGAAATGGCGTGTAAATAAACAGATTAAAAAGATCATCACTGATGAGAAGGTAAGAAAACATACATTTTTCATTATATTATCATGTATTTATAAAAAAAATTCTGGCTTAGTGACTCAATTCGAATCTGTAATGAAGTAAAATTAAACCGGTTAATTCAAATGAAACAAGGTCAAATATTCGTTGTAGCAGCAAGGCAATGGAACCTGGTTTACACCACGAGTACAAATAGCACAACGAATGAACAAAGATGTCATTCCGTGTCTGGAAATAAAAATAAATTGTGGATTCAAGTGTTTTTGCAATTTAAAAAAAAAAAAAAATCAATGACTTACTGCTGCAAAGTTAAAGTGCTGCCTGTAATTTAGATAAATTGCTGACTATTTTGATTTATCTTTTAGTTTAATCAATGCTTTGGGCCTTTTACAAGCTAAAATCCTTCCAACTGCTTATTAGTGTTATAAAGAGGCTCAAATTTATTGGATTCTGCAGTCGTCCTGTTACTACTTTATTGTGTTTGTGCCTGAAATCGTGTGACAAATATAATTCAGCATTCAAATCACATTGTGTGAGGGATTTTTTTTTTTTTACATTCTAAAAAATTAAAAAAACAAAAGACACACAAATCAATTCAAGAGATAATCTCAACTCCAACAATATCAAATAACCCCCTCCCCCCCCCCTCCTGTTGAACTCGTGAGTGACTTATTTTTAGATGGATGCATACGAGACAATACACAGCGATTCCTTTATTCCTTCACTCACTGGACATTAGTACTCCAGACCTGTACGGGAAAAAAGAAAAAAAAAACATCTGAGACGTACACAATGCAGCCGCTCCCTAACAGCATGCAGCCTGCATCCACACAATTAGACGCTATAGGGGGTATGGCAAGCCACGCTGTAATTACACAGCTCTATATGAAGCTCGGGTGTGTGTGTGTGTGTGTGTGTGTGGGTGTGGGGGGGTGTGTGTGTGGGGGGTGGAGGAAGCAAAGGGTAGCGTGCTGTATATACCACGCTGCATTGTGACCTGACCTGCTGCATTGAAAACCCGACACTCAATCGATAACGTTTCATCAGAGCGAATAAAGAGGTGAGAACACTGAAATGTACATACACACTGTACTAAATTGGGGGGGGGTGGTGGTGGGGGGGGTTGAGCTATGCAAGGTCACGTTGTTAATGAAGTGAAAAAGTTGTACATACTCGGTTTAACACGCACACAAAGGAGGGTTATTAAAGGGTGAAGCTGTCCTCCCGATACATATCGACTATTTGCATCAAGCGTTTAAGCTTCAGGAAGAAGAAGAAGAAGAAGAAGAAAGGATGAGAGAGAGCGGTGTGGCATATTAAAGCAGAGAGGAAACGACGGAGAAAATAAAGGCTGCGACAACAAGCAACGAGCGTCATACAAAACGTGTCCGTCTGCCACAAAGTGTTCGGCATCAATTTGACTGTTGTTGTTTTTTGTTGCTAAATGTTTTAACGTTGAGGAAATGGAGGAAAAAAACCTGGTTAGCATGGGAATAATGCAGTCGGTCACGGGGTGCTCAAAGTTTGGCATCGGGGGGGCGTAAGAACAACACACACACGCACACACACACACACACACACACACACACACACACACACACACACACACACACACACACACGCTCTCTCTTCTTATCTCACCTTCTCCTTCCCTCTCCGCTCGGTAACTTTACTCACCACCGAGAAACCGACTCGAACCGCAGCATTTCGGCCATTTTGAGCTTGTTGTGTGGAGCGTGTGTGTATGTGTGTGGTGTGTGTGTGCATGTGTGTGTGCGTGCGTGTATACGTATTCCCATGCATGTGGTGTGTGTGTGTGTGTGTGAAAGTGTGCTGGTGCAGAGAGAATGGACCCTTATCCAATTTGTACTGGTCAGTAGTGTGAAATGGTGGTAGGTCAGCCAGGCAGTGTGTGTGTGTGTGTGTGTGTGTGTGTGTGTGTGTGTGTGTGTGTGTGTGTGTGTGTGTGTGTGTGTGTGTGTGTGTGTGTGTGTGTGTGTGTGTGTGTGTGTGTGTGTGTGTGTGTGTGTGTGTGTGTGTGTGTGTGTGTGTGTGTGTGCGTACAAAGATTTACACACAACACAACAGCGTGTGTGTGTTTGTTTGTGAGGGAGTGAGCGGCCTTCGTTGCACAGAACACCGGCATGTCAGCGTGCTTTCATCTACAGTGAATAAAGCCCAGTATACACACACACACACACACACACACACACACACACACACACACACACAGATATGATTAAAGTACAAATAATAAAATATATAGCTTGGACATAATATTGTAGTGAAAAGTATAATGGCATCATGCTGGACCCCCCCACTGTGTATTGCTGTCTGAACACACACACCAACACACACACACACACACACACACACACACACACACACACACACACACACACATGCACAAACACACTCCACCCACGAAAAGATAGACTTTTCCATTAAATTGGTCGTTATTGTATAGCCGACCCCCTATGGATCTGATTCATACAATGACACACATGCACGCAAACACACACACACACACACACACACGCACGCAAACCACACACACACACACACACACACACAAACACAATATTACAGGGTTCCAAACCAGAGATAATTGTAACAACCTTTGGTGTGTGTGTGTGTGTGTGTGTGTGTGTGTGTGTGTGTGTGTGTGTGTGTGTGTGTGTGTGTCGTGTGTGTGTGTGTGTGTGTGTGTGTGTGTGTGTGTGTGTGTGTGTGTGTGTGTGTGTGTGTGTGCCTTATTTTCAGTGTATTTTAGATTCCAGGTGTTGCA
This sequence comes from Blennius ocellaris, assembly GCF_963422515.1. Classification (NCBI taxonomy): domain Eukaryota; kingdom Metazoa; phylum Chordata; class Actinopteri; order Blenniiformes; family Blenniidae; genus Blennius; species Blennius ocellaris. Next base: position 20,521,489 of record NC_137669.1, read on the forward strand.
GCGTTCATCACAGCAGCTCTGAGGAATATTAAACCTCCATCACACTTTTGATTTGATCTTATTAAGTTTTCACGTGGAAAAAAAAAAAACAACAGTTTTTGCTTATAAAATAATGAAACGTCTCTGACAGGACGGGGAGTGAGAAGAAGAAGAAGAAAAAAAAAACTTTTATTTAAACATCACTGGAATGGAGCAACCTTGATGTGCTGCGAGCTTTTATCATTTTATTATATTTTTCTTTTTTTATTCTTTTTTTTCTTTTCATTTTTTCTTTTTTTTTTTTCTTCATTTAGCCACGTCTCTCATCAGTCCTCTCCGATCGTCTTCAGAAAAAAATAAAGCGAAGCGAAGCACAACATTCCACAGAAACATTTCTAAAGCAGCGCTAATGCCAAAGAAAATCACCGCTGATCAAACGGCCCGGTCAAACGGCGGGGCGGCCGGTGATTTGCGGTGTTTGTAAAAGGTGAGGGGAGCACACACACACACGTATGCACATATACACACACACACACACACACACACACACACTCCACCGATGACTCACAGTGGCTTAGCAGCACCATGGTCATTGTCTACATCTGTAATTGTGTGTGTGCGTGTGTGTCCATGTGTCATTTGGTGAGTGAACATAAGTGGGTCTGGGGCGGTCTGTTGATGGAAGGAGTGTAAAAATAGAGAGATAACAGCCACTCTGCAGCAGAAGAGTTGAAGGAGGGGTGGTGGGTGGGTGGGGGGGGGGGGGGGGGGGGGGGTTCAGAACACGGTGGCCTTGAGCACCCATTCTTCCCTCCAGTCCGTCCATTCGTCCACCTTGTCCCTCACTTCTCTCGCTCTCCGTGGCCGGGCCACGCCGATTCGTTCAGCCCACCTCAACAAAATGGAGTTTATTAAGTGGACGGCGGCGGCGGCGGCGGCCGGCAGGTTAAAGATTCATGCAGTTGATGGGAAAGTTGGAGGAGAAAATGTAATATCGTTTTGTTCTAATTCATCGAGAAGTTGTTTCCACGCTGCAAAACAGGAATATAGAAAGTGAAATAACTCTTCCTCTTCCTCCTCCTCTTCCTCTTCCTCTTCCTGTTTCCACGTCTCCGGGCGGCGAGTTATTTGTTGCGCCTGCAACCTCGCGGCGTTCATGTCAACTGGAACGAGGGTTTTTATTCTCACAGGCTTTTTTTTCTTTTACGTCGTTTGGATTTTTTTTTTTCCACTTTCGTCACCAATGATACGTTTTATTGTGACACTTTTACTTCTATTTTTAACCACATTTTATGGTCTATATTCCAGTTTATTCTTCAATGTTTAGCTTCATTATTTTAGTCTAATTTTGTTTCATTTTATTTTCTGTGTCTGGTCATTTTTTTAATTCAACATCACAGTTTTTAAATTGAATTAGATAATTACACGCTCTATATATAGATTTTTTAAATTCACAAAAAGGGATTCTTTTTTGTTTTTATGTATTTAACAACTATAATACGTATTATACTGCTGGTAAATAAGACAAAAGAAAACTTCCTATATCCAATCAGACATTACATCAAAGATCAAGATAAAGTAGAAAACGAGGTGTTTGTGAAGCAGGTTTTTTTATTATTATCAAATGCTGTTCTGAGTCACATTAATGTTCTTCCTCCTGGAAATCACTGTCTTTTTTTTTCAATTCTCTTAAGTTTTCTATTCTCTGTGGTCAGATGGTTTAAATATTAACTTCCTTCTGTCATCAGGTGGATATTTAGCGTCGTCCTGCTGCGTTAAAAGAGACCAAACATTAACCTGGTTGCTCGCAGCGTTCAGCCATGTTTGTCTAAAAAATAAATAAATAAAAAAAAGAGGCTGGTCGTCTGCCCTCCGGTCTTCTTGCCCCTGGAAGTCGTGTGCTCAGTAAAAGGGCACAGGGGGGGAAAACAGAGCATCGCCCTCCCTCTTCCAAAAAAAAACCAGGGCTCCATCCCATCTCCCCGTCCCCTCCGGTAGGGGGGGGGGGCAATTCCAGAACCTGCAACCCCATCCCATCTTATCCTTAAATTTGGAATCTGCCCGGAGCGTCCTGATCCCCGCCTGCTGGAACTGAGGACCGTCACGCTCTCAGATTAGGGATTTCTGATGCAACTGTGGTCAGAACGGCAGCTCAGCCCTGCAGCCGGGGATTGTGTTTCCTCCAAGTGTGTGTGTGTGTGTGCACTTCTTCATGTGAGTGTTGCTGCTTGGGTGTGTGTGTGTGTGTGTGTAAAGTCTGTACGATAGAGATCGTTCGCTCTGGTTTCCGCGGCGCGGCGGCTCCCTGCGCTCGTTGATGTTGCATGCAGGTAAATAAAAGTCGCCGCGCTTCGTCTCGTCGCCTCTCCGAGAGTTTCCAAAAAAAATAATGGAGGGAGAGAAAAATCTAAAGCAGGAGAGAGAGAGAGAGGGAGGGTAGGTGGAGGTGTGGGGGGGTGGGGGGGGTCGGTGTGTTTGTCTGGCGAGGTGAGTGGAGGCGGGGAGGCGGGGGCTGTAAAGGCAGGAATCAGCGGCCTCTGCGAAAGGGCCTCCAGTGAGCGGGGGTCTGGCTACCCCCTCTGCGGGGCCCCGATCGATACAAACTCAGAGCAATAAAGCTTTCCCCCTGTCATCTCCACAGAATACAAAGCAGAGCGGGGAAGGGAAGGGAAGGGGGGGAGGGAGGGAGGGAGGGAGGGGGGGGATCGGGTGGTGGGGATGGAGGGAGCTGTTCCGCTAGCCACACCAATTTCCTACCCCCCCAACCCCCTACCTTTTTTTTCTTCTCCACCTCCTTCTACTCCTTTTCTCTCCCTAATTTTCAACCCCGACCACAAACCACCTTCCCCCTCCTCCACCCTCCTCCACCCTCCTCCTCCATCCTCCTGCCCATTCGCTTGCCTGTATTTTATAATTAATGCTGTTTGAATAAATAGACTTAATAATTCATCGTTGTTATTTAAGGAAGGGATTGACGGATTGACTGGGAGAAAAGAGTGAGAGAGAAACGGAGCGGAGATCACATCTGGAGGGGAAAGGTGCAGGAAAGGACAGCGAGAGGAAACGGAGAGAGAGAGAGAGAGAGAGGGGTTTAAATAGAGGGGGGTCGGCACTGTTAACAGAGGATGGGGTGATGGCCATAGACGGAGAGGAGGAGGAGGGGAGTGGAGGTATTACACTGAGCGAAAGATGGATGTGCCGATGTGGAGAAGCTCGGCGTGAGGGGAGGCGGTGGAGAGGTGGAGGTGGTGGTGGAGGAGGGTGGAGGGAGGGGGGGGTATTTAACGGGACAGGAAAGGAGAGGACAGGAGGGGGAAAGAGGTCAAATAAGCGCTCTGTTTAATTGGGAGCCAATTTAAGTCGGGTCCAATCGATAAACCTGTAAACCGAGTCATCTAGCGGCTCGCAGCACGCGCCATAGATCACCAGCAGACGCCGCTTCCTGCACACCTCGCTCGCTCACTCGCTCACTCGTTCATTCATACTTGTGGAGCCGCGCGGCGGCAGGAAGATTTCTTCGTCTTTTGGTTTCCCCGTCGACGCGTCGCTCGCAGTTTCTCACGCGGGAGAAGTTGAAATGAACGTCCAGACGCGTCCGTGGAGAATTTCTAAAGTATTTCTCGTTCATACATGTGGGTTCGGCCTCCTTACCTGCATATCGAAGTTGATTTCGTTGAAGAATCTTTAGTTTTTCATTCAACCTCCGAGGCCTCTGTTCTTTACTCTTCCTCCATTTTTATTTTTAATGGTATTCTGTTCCCTGTTTGTCCCATTTTCTATCTTTATGTCCACGTTTGTTATTGAAACAAAACAACATGGGGTCAAATAGTAAAGTCATTGTCTCGTTTTTGACCTCTAATATTATTTATGACATTTATAAGCTTCTTTTTTGCAGATTTATTCAAAGTTGACTTTCCAGCTCTGAAACAATCCCGTCACTCTTGCTGTTGACTTTTTTTTTTTTTTTTTTTTTTAATGCACTCACTGAATCACATCTCCGTGTTGCACGGTCTCCCTCCTCCTCCTCCTCCTCCTCCTCCTCCTCCTTCTAATCGCTCACACAATAAAACGACATCAAAGTTTATTCACAATATCAGATGGCGCTTCTGTCCATGCATTTTAAAGTTGAATATAGATGTTTATAGCTGCTTCTAATCCAAACGCTCACTTAGGAAAAAACAGAGGAATCACGGTCTTTCTCTCTTTTTTTAACATATAAATAAGAAAGTTTGATGAAAAGGCATCAAATCACAACATGTGATTTAGCTTTCATGTTAAATGTTTGACTTTCAGCATTAATTTGTCTCTCGCCTCTCTTTCTCTCCTCCCATCTGACCTTCCTCTCGCTCAGACGGCAGAACGACGGCCTTTTTCTCAGATTTCAACCTTTTTTCCTTTTTTTTTTTGCAGATGAAGAGGAAATTGTGTAACAGCATCACATAATGATCTCATAAAAGCAATTTGCAGGTTAATTCCAGGAGGATTTTTTTTTTTTTTTGGTTTTAATTTTGCACGACATGCTGTTTTTCCGAGTCCCTCGTTCTGTCCTTCCGTCTTCTCCGCCAACAGACCTCCCTCTTGTTCTCCAACCATTTTTAAAGCACATCAAGTCAGTTTATTCCATTATTATTATTTTAATCCGAGTTTTATCAGTGGAAAGTCTCTTCCTGGAGGCCTTTATTCCCTCCTGTCTTCCTCTCCCTCCCTCCTTCGGGCAGATTTTCGCTCGTCTTTTCTGTCCACCCATGTCGGTTTATGTCGTCATGGAGTCTCTGTTGCAGCCCCCCCCCCCCCCCCCCCCCTCCTCCCCCCCATCACCCAATCACTCACACCCAGACCATCAGAACCAGGCTGTGTGTCTTTGTTAGTGCAATTGTCACCGTCTTTTCCTTTCCGCCGTTTCCTCGGAGGACGCTCAGTCACTCTGCGTCTCTCCGTCCATCTCTTTGCTTTTCTTTCGTCCCTCCGAACAAACATGTTGCTCACTTTTTCTTTTCTTTTTGTTTAATTGTTTGGTTGCTTTTATTTTTCCCCCCTAAAATATTTGCTCCTTTACGTCTCTGCAGCTCACTCTGAATGTCCAGCGTCCCTCCACTCATCCGTTCACCCGCTTCCGGCTCCTTCCATCCACATGTTACCATCCTTCTTCTTTTTTCTTTTTTTTTTTTTTTCTCACGTATCTTGGACACACCTCATTATTTTTCCACCTCCGGCCATTATCATTATTATCCCCATTCCTAAATTTCTCTGTTATCTAATTACGTCGGGTGCCGTTCTGTCACTGGCTTCTCCTCCCTCTCCTCCGTCACCACCACTCCTCCTGCTCCCTCCATCACCTCCCCTGCCATTTCCTCTTCCTCTCCTCTCCTTTTGTTTTCCACCGTACTCTTTGAAGCCGTCCCTGTCACGTCGCTCAGCCTTCACTATTATCCCACCCCAAAAAAAAAAAAAAAAAATTCCCCAAATTTCCAGTGTGTGCCGGCTGCTCTCGTCCTTCTTGATCATGTGTTTCCTCCTCCACCCCTCCACCCCTCCCTCCGGCTGCCTCTCCTCCCTCGCCCCCGTTCACTTTGTGTCTCCATCTTTACGCCCCAACACAGGGATTCTTTAGGGGGGGGGGGGAGAAAAAAGAAAAAAAAAAAAGGAAGTAACACACAGTGGCCATTTCCTTCTTCCCCTTGTCCTCCCCTCCCTTTATTTCTCTGTTTCCATCCCTCCATCCCCGCGTTGCGCTCCTTGGGGAGGGCAGTAATAATGGTGGAGAGAAGGAGAGAGGGAGGGCGGTGCGATTATTGTCTTGTCGGGAGTCAGAGGAATCGATCGGCACAGAAATATGTGGTGCGAGAAAGAGGTACTGTATCGGATATAATAAACACTCTGGAGACATATTCGGAAAGCGCTCGCCCTCGTGCGCGCTCACGTGCGCCTGCACACACACACACACACACCGAACATAAAAAAAATAAAAAATAAAAAAATGCCGTACTTTCCCACTTCTGCATAAACTGGTAGAAAGAGGCATCTACATGAATCACCAGCAAACAGTCGCAGAGTTACTGGTTTACTGCGAGGAGCCGCTTCTGTGCAGCCACACTGTCGGTGCTGAGGAGGTGTGAGAAGAAGTCAATATTTATATATAAAACACTCCTCAAGTCTCCAGCAAGAATGTTATCTTACTGGAGAGCGAAATGCAAGATTTGTGCGAGAACCCCGGGCACGTTTTTAAGCCTTATTCTGAAGGGAAGTAGTTGCTTACGTGTGAGAAAACTGTTAAAGTCGCTTTTTTTTTGTACCGACCACATTAATTGAAGTCTTTTTTTCCTTCTTCTTCCATTGTAAACATCATCCTGTCGGGTCGTTTCAGATTGTGGTGCTGCGCCTTGGGTTTTTTTTTTTTTTTTTTTTTTTTTTTTTTATTCCAGATGATATAAACAAGAAAATCACCTGGAAAATCCTTTAATACCTGCTGCTAAAGAGTAAACACCCGAGGAGACATTAGCATGCGGCACTTTGTTTGCTTCGCAGCGACGCCTCGGCTTCAGGCAGGGAAACATGTTTATTCTTAATGATTAACACTCTCTGAGGTACACACACAACATGTGAGCTGCACACACACACACACACACACACACACGCACGGTGATCTTTCATTGCTGTTGCTTGGCAACGGGTATGTGTGTCCTGTGCTAGAAGAGCGCTGTCCAGCGGTGCCGTGACCGCTGCGGCTGACCACTGCTGGAGTGTGTGTGTGTGTGCACACACACACACACACACACACACAAAGCACACACAAAGCACAGGTCAAAAAGAAAAAAGGAATCAACTTTTCTTGATGCAAATGTTTCTCTAAAACAAAGCTGATTCGTTTAAAACATCAACTTGTTCAGTTTTTAATAAAAATAAAAAGATGTTTTCACGTTCACCAGCCACATTTCAGTGGCAGACAACCCAGTTTGTAATTACGCAAAAAAAAAAAAGGTTTACAATTTCAAGTATTACTTCTTTTTTCTATGTTTTGGGGAAAAATTGTGAGTAATTCACCAAAGAAATCCAAACTTATTAATCTTTTACTAACATTCTTTTTCGGCCCCTTTTTCCAAGTAGAATTCCTCATTAGAAAGAATCGTCCTGTCGAGTTAATTGTCTGTTGATGCAGCCACTCGAATAGAGAGATTTCTTTCAGACACAAGACGTTCTTTACCCATTTAGCTGAAATAAATACTTGAAATATCTCAAAAGCTCTTCAAAAATAAAACCTGCATGTTTGGCTTGTTAGCAGAAGAAGAAAATGTGGCTCAGACGTTCTCTCATATTTAACATTGGTTTTGACACTTTTGACTAATAATTGGTGGAAAAATCTTTCCACTCAATAAATCTCAACGTGTTTGTAATTTAAATATTAATATTTGTGCTTACATTTCTATTATTTCTCAAGGCGTGGATTGTTTTTGTCCTATTCTATCTTTGCATTACTCAAAATACCCTGTAATTCAACTCACCATGAGTATTTATTAACTTTTAGGAAACATTTCTTTAATGGCCGCTCACTGAAATCGTGCTTTTTAAATTGTGTCTTATGAGGAATTTGACAAGTGTGTTTAGTATCTTGTGTTGAAAGGAGAACTTTCAGAACATAATACTTACAATACACAAAATATGTTCTTAAATATACACTTTTTGTCCTCGAATCAACTGCAATAACATTATTCCTTTACCGTTCAGCTGACAGTTTCCGTCCCGAAATAAATAAACAAAAGGATTTTTCTGAAGATAAATCCCTCTGAGGTGCAAAACGTCCTCCACATGTTGATCACAACGTGATTTAATCTGGTTACGTCGTGCAAAACGACCCGGCGGAGCTCAAAGTGGCACCGTTTGAAAGCAGAAGTCGAACTTTTTGAAGAAAACTATAATTATAATAATAATCCAGAGAGAGAGAGAGAGAGAGGAGGAGGAGGAGTGAAGGAGCAGTGACGCTAATAAGGAGGGTTGGGCTGTTGGTGAGGAAGAGGAGGAGGAGGAGGAGGAAGAGGAGGCCACAAGCTCCTTCACAACCATGGAGAGGCTTCACCGCTAATGTGGCCTGATTCAGTGAAGACAAAAACAAAAGGAACATTTAAAGTGCATCTAAAAACTTTTACGGGACTTTCCTCCACATTAAAGTCACACAACAGAATCGGACTCTTCTATTCCGCTCACTTCCCGCCAGTCAATCTGCAGCAGGAAGTGAGAATCAAAGCGAAATGCAGATCGTCAGTGTCGATGAGCGTCGGCCAGTCGAGGCCAAGAGGAAAGTGGTTAATATGGTTAAAAAACATAAATAAAAATCAAAAATGGTTAATGACACTTTATTCAACTTTATTTGTCGTCCACTTCCGCGTGACTGTTTTCCTTCAGGCCGGTTTGAGTTTCATTAAAATCGACTTTCATTCGACTCTTCAGGGGTTTGATGGAAATTTTAATAATTCTTTCCTCGTTCGCTTTTTCTTTGAGGAACAAAGTATTTAAAAAAAGAATAAAAGTATGAAGTGTGAACTTTTTTTCTTTTTTTTTTAGGGGGTGGGGGGGGGTCCAGTGTTTGAGGGGGGGTGTTTGTTTTGCGTGTTGAACGTGACGGGAAGGACAGGTGGGAAAGGGAGGCAGCTTGTTTGTACGCGACTGCGAGGCGGCCGAGACCATGTGCCTGACCTTTGACATCCACACGCCAAACAGTGCTGGAAACCCCCCCCCCCACACACACACACACACACACACACACACACACACCACCCCTCCCAAACACACACAAACCCACGCGCCGTCTGTCACCGGCCCCTGACAGCCGTGACCGAGGCGGGGTGGGTGGGCAGAAAGGAAAGGGCGGGGTGGGAGGGGGGGGTTTAGGACCCCTACAGCCATGCTGCCCCCCCAACCTCCCCCTCCCCCCGCTCTCTTTCTCAGTTGTTCGCCCTTTTCTAATTCCCTGACAGTGACCCTGCACCCCCCCCCCCCCGCCTTTAGCACACACTCACGGGCCGTGTCAGCCTCACAAGACAGATACATCATCTGCCCAGTGCCCCCCCCCACAAACCCCCCCACACCCCTCTCTCTCTCTCTCTCTCTCTCTCTCTCTCTCTCTCTCTCTCTCTCTCTCTCTCTCTCTCTCTCTCTCTCTCTCTCTCTCTCTCTCTCTCTCTCTCTCTCTGTTATTAGCACTGATAGGTTGGATGGGTGGGGGTGGGGGTGGAGATGGGGGTGGGGGTCCTCTCTACAGCCAAGCCTCGGGGTGAAATGGCGCTCTGGGGTGGTGGTCACTCTAACTTGAAGCAGATTTTTACTCTGAACTGCTTTGTTATGAGAAAAGAAACCGTCAGAAGAGTTGAGATCTTGCGAGTGTGTGTGTGTGTGTGTGGGGGGGGGGGGGGGGGGGGGTTTGGGTTTCTAAGTCTCCAGAACTCCAAAAGATAAAATAAACAAAGCTGATTGCCCTGAATTGTTCTATTTCAATTTTCCCAGACACTTGAATTACGTTTTACACGTTAAAAGCTTCACTAATTTCCTTTTTCAAACTTTTGTTCCTCATTGTCTGCAGTTATTAATGCTGATCCCTGAAAAATGGCGAATTGATCGAAGTGGAAATGCAAATTCTTCTCAAAATCTCCTTGATTATCTGATCATAGAAGGGAAGTTAGATTTTTTTGTTTTTAAATGACAAGATCCTTTGGTATTTATTCCTCCGAGTGGAGAAATGACACTCAATCCAGCCATAAATGTACATAAACCACTTTAAAACAAAATCGTAATAATATACAATAAACAGCATTTGATGTTTCAACAAAAACTAATTTAAACAAAAAAGGCCTCAAGATGCTTCTTTTTTTTAATGTTTCTTTACAGGATCGTTCACTAAAGAAACATTTAAAGACCTTTAAGATCAGAAAAGTTCAAAGTCATGCGTCCATGTTTTATACTTCCCTTCAAACTCAGTGGATCCGCAAAGAAGTCGTGTTTTTTCAGTAAAACACTCTTTCACTCTTTTCCCTTCAGCTGCGTTTAGATTGTACTGAAATACAAGGAAAAGTAGTATTTAAACTACAAAGTACTCAAGTATTAGTTACTTTTTTTATCTGCATTTAATGGATTTGTCGTGAGCAGACATTGATTCAATCCATCAACATATAAAGCAAACAAATCTGGCAAAAGTTTGAATTTATCAGCTGCAAATTGTTTCAGTATTAATTTAATTTGTGGATAAAATCAGAAAACTACTTGAAAAATGCTTACAAAAGTATTCAAAACTATTTTATTGCTTAACCTGAACATTAAGTTCTGAAGACTTTGCAGCGAGAGAAATTAGTTTGTGTAAATGACAAAATATTTAACTTTCCGAGCATCTTCACATCCCATCTTAAGCTTTTATAAAAACCCACTCTTGCAAATGTACAATAACACACGACGGTAATGAAAGTGCAACATTATTTTGCTATTTATTTATTATAAAAATCCGTTTTAAATTGCACAGCTGACCTAAATCACATGTATTCAACCTCAGAAATGTGTCATAAATTCAATAATGGTCCTTCTATTTATGTACAAGGTTAAAAAAAACAACGACTTTTGGACAACGTCATCCAGCAGTGTGTGAGAACTCCTGTCAACAACAAATGTTTTGCAAAAGCAAAAATGGGTAAAATACAATAAAATACAACACTTTTCCTCTGAGGAGTTTAAAAATGAACATGAATCTTCATGTAGAACGTTTTTATAATGTTTGTGGGGGAAAGAAAACATGAGAATAAGAAAGTTTCTCTCTCTCTCGCTCTCTCTCTCTCCCTCTCCCCCTCTCCCCCTCTCCCCCTCTCCCCCTCTCCCCCTCTCCCTCTCCCTCTCTCTCCCCTGCACGTCTGAGTGGGTGCTGCCACCATCTGGTTGTTTTCCGTAACTGCAGCCAGTCTCTCGTTAGAGGCCGAGCAGCGCTGCTGAGATTCTATTGGAATACAAAAGGATTATTATTAGTAGTATTATACTTATATATTATACTATACTAACCACTTATTGTAAAAGAGTTTTAATTCTTTAAAATCTTTACTCATTTGGATAATTCAACTTTCAAAACATTCAACTTTTTTAAACCTTTTCTTATCTTTTAAACCTTTTAAAATATTCATACTTTTTAAGATTATGTTGAATTGAAGCGGGTGGGAAAACCCTTCAATTTCCCTCTAAACTCCTTCAACTTTACCCTTATACTCCGTTATACTTTTAGCTCCATTTAACTTCATTTAACTTTTTAAATCGTTGCCACATTCGCCCACCATCCTTCAGTCCACTTTGCACTTCTATAAATGTAATTGTTTTATCCGACGCATTACTAACAAAAGAAAACATGCAAACTATTATTTCCATGATGATTTTTTGAACAGATGGGACGTGTTTATCTTCAAACATTGAGCAAAAAGCTTTAAATAGACGTGACTTTAGTGCAAAATGAACATTTGACCGCGTCGTCACAGAGTGGAACCGAGAAATGTGGGTCTGTCGTCGTCGCTTTCCCTTCATTTCTCCTTTATTTTTATATATTTCAACCCTTTCTTGTAGCCTCCTGCCCTCTCTCCTCTCTGTCTCTTTGCCCTCCACCTTCTCTCACCACACCTTGAACTTGGCGGTGACCTCGATGATGAGATTACAACATGTACAAGCACATAACACCGAGGCTTTTATATATATATATAAAAGCCTCGCGGCGCAGGATAGGAGGAGGAGGAGGAGGAGGAGGAGGGCGAGTGTTTCATCCAAAATGGAGGCGGCGCTCGCGCTGAGTAATATCTGGTGCTCCGGTAAGCACTTCCTGTGGCGTCACTCTCCCCGGACCAATTACCGCTGCAGTCCCCGGAGTGGCGGCGGGCGGCGAGCGGCTGTAGTCCCACCTCCACCTCCCGGCTCACCTCCACCTCCCGGCTCAATAAAGTTTACATTTAAAGAACTTAATGGGAGCCATCTTTCCTCTCTTCTGCTGCTCAAGCACAAAGTCTGTGCAGACGGGAAACTTTTTATTTTTATTTATTTAATTGTTCGGGAGGTGGTTGCAGGTCATACTTAATGAGAACGGTGAAAATCATCAGCAGGAGTCTTTCTTTAGTCTGAACTCAGTGTGTGTGTTTCCTGCAGATATCAGGATGTCTAAAGAGGAGAAGCCTGGGGCTGACTATCCAGGGGACAGTTCAGGTACAAAAACATGACCACACACACACACACACACACACACACACACACACCCTTCTAAACTGTGCTTCCCTCTGTGTTTCAGACTCAGACAGAAACAGCCCGGATGATCAGGTCGGTTCTGAACTTCTTCATCACATCTTCTGCCAAAATAAATTGACCAAACATTGTAATATTGTGTTTTACCATCTAACCTGTGACACACGTCAGATTCACTGGCTGTCTCTTGCTTTATGAAATACTCTGATTACTCTAACGGGAATGAGGAGATTCTATTGTTTTTAATTCTTTAATTCAACGTATAATTCTAGCATTATAGTGAACATTTTGCACACACACACACACAATATGCCACTAACTGTTGTGTTTTATTTGTTTCGTCTTTATTAGTTGTTTCTCTTTTCCCGCATGTTGATGATTTTGCGTGTAGCTGATTGAGATGTGGCTTCGATGCCATCGCCGAGGCGGGAGAGTGACTCTGGCCGTTAAAAACAACAAAAAAAAACAAAAAACCCGCCGGCAGGTTACAGGCTGGTGTTTCATTCCAATCTGTGGTCCGATGATATCGATCTGCTGGAGGTGTTTAATTTATTGAACCTGTTTGTTTGGCTGCAGGTCCAGACAATGAAAAGCAGCCCCTTCAGCCTCTCTCCCTCACCAGCTGGCAGCAAGGTGAGCACCGCCACACTTCCACTCACTTAAAACCTCATTTCAAAAGGGTTCAGAACATTTTTTTTATTTTATTTTGTTTTTTTAATTAGCGATTGTTATTTGTACTTTTAACAAACACACATCTTATTTACATGAGAGTACAGGCAACATCTCAGATCATCAGCCAAGTGGAGGCGTCTTCTGCCTCCAATCAATGTATTAAATAAATATTATTTATTTATTAAAGTGCAGGAAGCCTCTTAAACCTCTAAACTTTTAACCATTTTAAATCCGTCCATCCTGCTCAATCCCAAACGGACAAATTGATTAAAACACTTCTCAATCTATCTTTTAAAGAATTTGCGATTCAGAGACACTTCATCTGCAAATCAAAGCTTTTGGAGCTGATTTGAAATGTGAGGCCGTTCTGGATGAAAAAATTGGAGTGGGAACATCGGATAGTTAAAAAAAAAAAAAAAAAAAAAGGGCCTCGCAGACGATACGTAAACTCCAGCACCGGCTGCACCGTTCACAAACGGAAAGCATTTGGCACAAATTTAAATTAAAAAAAAAAAGAAAGAAAGGAAAGAAAGAAGCTCCGCCCAGAACGGTTGGAACAGCTGCGACACGAAAAGAAACTCCTGCAACTCGTCACGTGTTTGCAGACGGTTGCTGCAACAAAGAGGCCGACGCGTATCGTTGTTCTAAAAGTTCTTGTTGGAATGTGGCCGTTCGTCTTTTCAAATTACACCTCTGATCGTAACAGGAAGATAGTGGAGAGATGGAGATAGTTGGATTTGTTCTGGTGTGGTTTACACACACACACACACACACGCGCACACACACACACACATACACGCGCGCACATGTGCGCGCGCGTGTGTGTGTGTGTGTGTGTGCGTGTGTGTGGGAATGTATTTGTGTCATTTCACATGTCGACCGGCAGCATTCTTTATGCATATCACGCAAAGTCCACGCCCACTTTCCCCGAAAACGAGAGCAAAGCTGCGAGAGAGGCGAAAAAGAAAGGAGGAAAAAAGAAAGCAGGAGACTGTGGAAAAGGGGATGACAGTGAGCGATCCAGAAGGAGGTGCGGCGGCGAGCGGGCCGTGACGGATGGCCGTCAAAATGACAGGGCGGCGAGCAGGTAAACGACGAGGCCCCGGGGGTCAAAGGTCGGCGACACGAGGAGGATCGACTCGTCCTGCGTCTTTTCTTCTCAAAAGATGCACAATTAGAAACTCACACTCCTTTAATTAATATCCCTGCGACATCAATGTTCCTCTGGGATTTGCATTTATAATAATTGGATAAAATTACTTTTTTTTTTAAAAAGGGAACCAGTGTAATGTTTCTCGTCGCTTCACTTCTCGGTGTTTTAATATTATTAATATTAAAGCATCCCATCTTTGTTTTGTGGTGCAGGTGAAGAGTGAAGAGAGCTCCGAGTTGACCCACAGCACTGTTCCTCCTCCTGCGCCTCCTCCTCCTCCTCCTCCTCCTCCTCAGCAACAGGCCCAACACCACCACACGCAGCTGATGCTGGCAGGCAGTCCGCTAGCAGGGGTGAGAAAACACACACACACAGGAGTTTGAAGTATATCACTTTTCTTTTTTTTTTTTCCTTTTTTCTTTTTTTAATCAAAAGCCAAGCTGAGGGCTCTGAGCCGCCATATAAATGCAATTGGAAGAGTGAAGTGACTCCCAACGGGCCCCCGGTTCACGTTGTCACATTGAGAGTGGCAAAACACGACCTGCTTTTGAAAAACTTTCCCAGCGTGAGGCGTTCTTTTTTTTTTTTTTCCCTTCCTCCCCCCGAAGGTGAAAACGTCGACGCTAAATGTTCTTTACGTTAAGTGGGTGGCTCTTCTGGCTCGCCTTGCTCTGGCATGCTTTTTTTTTTTTTTTTACTGCCGCTCAGTCTCACCGGCACCTCGATCCCCGAACGCTCGGCTGACGCTCTCCTCTCCTCTCCCCTCACTTCTTTTTTTACCCCCCCCCCCCCTCCCGTCTTGTCTTTTCCACACTTTTTTCTCCATTTGCCTGTCATCCCCTTCTTCTTCTTGTCCGCCTCCCAGCTCGCCGCTCTCCTCCCGGCCCAGCAGCAGCTGCTCCTCCAGCAGGCTCAGGCTCAGCTTCTGGCGGCGGCCGTTCAGCAGTCGAACGCCGCCCACGCCGCTCACGCCGCCGCGCAGCAACAGGCCAACCAGCAGCAGCAGCAAAGCCAAGCTCAGTCCCAGCAGCAGCAGCAACAGCAGCACCAACAGCAGCAGCCAACCAAACAGGAGCAAACGGTCCAAGCCCCGCCGCAGCTCACCCTATCACAGCCCATCCAGCTCACCGCGCAGGTAATGTCGGCCTCCATCACCTGGTGGAGGCACTCTGCCCACGTGTCGCTTCGTCCCGATCACTCACACCGACAACCTTTGGCGTCTTACATTTCTTGTTTTTAACAATCTGGAGGAAATAAAAGACCATTATGAAGATTTTTATATGCGGAGGGGTTAACTGGAAAGTATTTCAATTATATGTGATGCAATTCTGTGTTTTTTTAATCTTTTTTTATTAATTTTGAATTATTTCTTTATGAATATATTTATATCTTTAATGTTTTTATTATTTAAACTATTTACAACCTTTAACTATTTAACGATTTCTGAACTGACGATCCGTTGGAACAGTTTTTACTCCCTGAGCTGCACGTAAAGCATGAGGAAACTGAAATTAGTGAGCAACGTGCGTTTGCGGGATAAGCGGCAGAACCGGGTTACGAGTCGATGGCGAAGAACTCTTTTGACGCGCTCCAGAACTGGTCGACTGTTTGAAAGCGTGCGTCGGCCTCGCCTCCGTCACCTGGCCGTCGGGCCTCGCCTCCGTCACCTGCACTGAGTGGCGTTTCTGTCCGCAGGACATCCAGCAGCTGCTGCAGCTCCAGCAGCTGGTTCTGATGCCGGGTCACCCTCTGCAGTCTCCGGCCCAGTTCCTGCTCTCTCAGCCCTCACAGGCGCAGCAGCAGCAGCCCGGTGAGGAACCTCTAATGTTTCACCTCCAGGAAGAGGAGGTTGGATGGATTTATAACGATGAATCGTCACAAAACAAAAACAAAAAATGGATAGAATTGCAAATTGCATGACACTCTATCCTCCTTTGAGCTGCATTCATGTGTGTAATCTCCTTTCCCGGTGTTGCATTTTATGTCGGGTCATTGATTTGACAATCTATGTGAACAGATGTGAATATTTGTTTTACTGATTGTTTGTTTTTCATCGTGCAGGTTTGCTCTCGACACCAAATCTGATCCAGCTACCTCAGCAAAGTCCAGGCGGACTCCTGACGAGCCCGCCTCGCCTCGGACTGCAAGCACAGGTAGGAGGAGGTGAAGAGGGGGGGGGGGGGGGGGAACCTCCCTGCTCGTACTGGAAGTGCAGAAGCTCCTCTGCTTATCACGCTGACATTCGCCATTATCAGCCGTTAAATGCTGCGGAAGCGTCGGCCGAACGCGAAACGCTCCGATCGGGCATCGGCTGCTCCGTATTTCAAGCTGCTGCACGCAAGAGGGAAGCTGCTCAGGCTCATTTCCATGGCGTGTGCATGCTGATGTCACCACCTTCACCTTTCGCCGCCTATAAGATAATCCATGAATGCGTCGTCACACTTCCACTATAGATTTTTTGATTAGGCCGTGATGAAGTCGTGTCGGACACGACGACACGGTTGTTGTAGTATGTTCTGCACTCAAGACGGGAATGTAAATGAGCGGCGCAGCAGCAGATATCATGCATGACGCCCGCCCGATTAGCCCGAAACCCCCCCCCCCCCGCTCCACCTCCCACAGGCCCCTGGTGAAGACGTGATAAACAGCATCCCTCATTATCAAACACAGGCCGCTTTGTTTTTGGTGCACGCCTCGCGTCAAACCTCCATCGTTTGTCAGGCCAAACGGGGTCAGTGTGACGCCGTCGGTGTGAACGTACGTCTCTGCTCTGCACATCCGTCTCACGACAGCGTTGTCGAGGAAATGCAGCTTCAAAGAAGCACGAACATCCACATTATGAAACAAAAGTCAGTAAAATACAACAGTTAGTCAGCAACTAATCTGGTTAAGTTGATTATGATCTTAATATTGACCAGAATCGACTCCTTGTTTCTGGTACAAATGGGGCCAATTTTTGGAAGATGTGAAAATTGTGTTTTTTTTAATTGAAATGTCATATTTCAAATTCAAGCATGACAGGAATCATGTCTGATAAATGTAGCAGTGATTTGCACGTGCAGGTTCTGGTGGACGGGGTCGACAAGAATCACACTTCTTCACAAAACATGAATAAAACCAACTTGAAACCACAAATAAAACATACAAATGAGGAAGAATTCTTGACCGTGAACTCCAGTTCTTACATTGAAATTATTGCGTGGGGAATAGTTAAATAGTAAAAGCTAATATTTTTAACGCGAAAGAGCAATAAGAAGCATTCAGAGGTTGGATTTCAGGATTGAAGAAACATTTCAAACTCATAATTACATTGTAAAATGCAAAAAAAGTGTACTTAGGATCTCGCTGTTTCCTATTTTGTGAACTTAAAAATAGCAAGTCTGCTAAACTTGAGCTTTCCAAGTCTTCCCAACTTAAATAAGCCAAATTAACTGAACAGTCCAATTCAGTAAACCTGTTAACCTTTATATTTGAGGACACCATTCTGAATTTGAAGGGGGTTTTTTTCCCATCGCAGAGGGAGAAGAGCAGTGATGGCGGCTCCTCAGGCGTCGGCCCAGGAGGCAGCGGCGTCGTGACGTCCGGAGGCGCGACCTCGGCGTCCAGCAGCGCCATGGCCTCCTCCATCACCTCGGGCCTGACTCCCGGGGGCCACGGGGGCCACATGGGGGAGGAGCCCAGCGACCTGGAGGAGCTGGAGCAGTTCGCTCGAACCTTCAAGCAGCGACGCATCAAGCTGGGATTCACTCAGGTGGGTGAGGCGGGAGAGACCGGCGCCGTTTGCAGATTGCAGGCGTTGATGCGGCGTCGCTGACGATCTCTCTCTCTCTCTCTCTCTCTCTCTCTCTCTCTCGCTCTCCGTCAGGGTGACGTCGGCGTGGCGATGGGCAAACTCTACGGCAACGACTTCAGCCAGACGACCATCTCCCGCTTCGAGGCGCTCAACCTGAGCTTCAAGAACATGTGCAAGCTGAAGCCGCTGCTGGAGAAGTGGCTGAGCGACGCAGGTAGAGCTGACGGAGAGAGAGAATAAGGGGAAAACTAACACCCTTCACACCTTTTAATTTCTTCATCAGATTCACATCATTTCTACGCCCACGTTAGAAACAGCGCATGTCACGTCGACTTATTCAAGAAGATGTAAAAATATTAGTCTGATTAAAATCGATTTTATTCCAATAATTTCATTAGATTCTATAGCGGACGTAATGACTTACTGAACTGATTTACTGCCAGGTCCAGTGTAATACTGCTCTGAAATTACTCAAAGTACCTCATGCTATCGAAAATATAAAGCTAAAAAAAAAAATCTCAAAGCATCCAGAATGAGCCTGAATCTCATTTTAAAGTATCATAAAGTTTTGGATCTAAATCCATCACAAAATACTGTGAATATATAAAAAGTGTGGAACCTCGTCAGAACGAGTCTGAAGCATGGCGGCGGGTGTCCTGCCATCATGGATCCGTGGTTCTCGGCGACCCGCCTCTCCGCTGTCGTTCCGTCGGAGCCTCGTCTTCACCCGCCTCTCCTCCTTCCTCCCCGTACAGAAACGATGGCGGTGGACAGCATGCTGCCCAGCCCCTCCTCCATCTCCTCCCCGCTCTTGGGCATCGAGGGTCTGCCGGGCCGACGCAGGAAGAAACGCACCAGCATCGAGACCAACGTGCGGGTCGCTCTCGAGCGCAACTTCAGCACGGTATGACGCGTCCCGTCATCCCAGACGCTGGACCGACCCGTTCCGCCTTTAGCCTTTTATCACCAGTCTGACCTGAGCTGGTTTTCCCACATTCGTCTGGGGACGAATTCAGACCGTCACGGCGGGAAATCTTTCCTAATATTAAAGTGTTTCTGGAGCTCCAAGTCTCCTCCGAGCTGCCGTCACCACGTCCTGGGGTGACAATAGTTGAGATAACCCTCCTTTTATCCAGCGGCTGCCATCCTATCCCTGACAGAAGCAGCCTGCAGTGTCGTGGTCTGTGTGTTTACCCATCGCTCTCCCCATTCCCCCCCCCCCCCGTTCAGAACCAGAAGCCTACCTCGGAGGAGATCCTGCTGATGGCGGAGCAGCTCAACATGGAGAAGGAGGTGATTCGCGTCTGGTTCTGCAATCGCCGGCAGAAAGAGAAACGCATCAACCCCTCCAGCAGCACCACGCCTCCCCTGCCCAGCCAGACCTCGCCTGTCGTGACGCACAGAGCCTCCTGCTACAGCCCGCACATGGTACGGCCCGCCGCCTTCACCCCGCCCCCCTCCGTTCGTTGGACGCGGGACTCGTTTCACGCTGGGATCTGTTTCTTCTCTTCCCCCTCTCTGTCCAGTTATCCAGTCAGGGTCTGTCCCAGGTCGCCACCAGCCTCAGCACAACAGGTGAGACACGTTTCCCCCACGGAGCTTTTCAATAAATCTACATTCTGTCTGTTGAAGTTGAGTTGCAGAGGAAGAAAAGAAAGAAGGACATACATTAGAGGTACATTAGTGGGTTTCTTACCCAGGGTGCAACGCAAAGTCTGAGAAAACACAAGTGAAGAACCGAACACAACCTCGTGAGGCGACATGTTGACGAGCTGCATGTTTTCAGCGTCTTCCTGCTTCCTGAATTTACTCGATCGGGGACACGTCAATACCAAATATTTACTGTTATCGATATATACAACCTATAAAATAACTATCTCCTTTAATCAGCTTTTGTAGATACTACTAATAGATCTAAGCAGTTAATTTGAACAATATTTAGGGTTTATTTCACTGCCACTGACATTGTTCGCGTCTCATCATTCGCCTGCCCTCATACCACCTGCGTTCAACCTAAAGACGCCAATTTCTTCTTTAAATGTCTGGAATATGCCAATTCTGGTACGACGGGCCAAATGTATCGTGTATTTCTAATGAGACCCATGCGGGTCGTCTTGCCTCTCAAAAGCTCAAAAAGAGAAACCTCATGTTTTGTTTGAGAGCAACATGGAAACTCTGGTCCCATCTTGAGTTTGTTTACCTGCGAGTCGAGACTCGTGATTTATTAGACCCCGGCTTCGGCGTGCGCGACGCCGGGCTTGGCGGACGTGACGGATGAGCTGACAGCTGACAAACACAGCTGGATATTTATTGGCCCGTTGAGCTCGGAGCTAATACTTTCCAGAACGCAAACTCCGAACGCCGCGGCCCGAAGCGGCCCGGGGAAGGTGAGGGAGACGCCCGGGGAGCCCGAGACGCGTCGCCGGACTGTTTATTGAGTAGTGACGCTGCCGCTGACAGCGAGAGCCTCACCGCCCGACCTGCCTCTGCTCCTCCCAGGCGCCAGCCCGTCGCCGTCAGCGTCCTGCCCCATGACCCCGGTCAGCTCGGCGGCCATCTCTTCCTCCGTGACCCCGCCTCCTCACAGCACAGCCAGCCCGGCGCCTCCCGGCCTCAACACCGGGTGAGTGGAGACCCGCCTCACACCTGCTGTGTTTATATTCCACCGCTGGCGAAAACGTAAAGCAGCACATTTTAGCCAACAAACCTCTTTTTTTTTTTTTTTTTTTTGCCCCATTTGAGACGCGACAGTTGGAGTGAAAGAGGTTTGAACGAGTGAACGAGTCCCGTGTGGAAATGAAAAGTCAGAGTTGTTGCCTTGACGATGTGAGATCGGCTGTTCGGTCACTCAGTTACTCAGTTACTCAGTTACTAAGCAGTGGAAGAGCTGCAGAGCTGCTGTATCTCTGTCCTCACCACACCACTGTTTCTATAAACTCCTGTTGATCAGCCCCGCTCTGACTCAGCCCTGCTGGCGGCGGCGGCGGCGGCGGCGTCAACCTCAGACGTCATGTAGCTCCAAACTGCAGCGCCAAATAATCATTATCCATCTGCATGTCGGTGACTGATCTCAACCCGCTTCCTCTCATTGTCGCTTATTCATCAAATCTGTTTTTCGGGAAGCTGTAATGTATAGATTAAAGAGCGTCTTCCTCCAGTCGTCAAAGCCATTAGAGAGACGGATGAAGACGGTTACGAACAAAGCAGGAGTGACTTTCCTACATAACGACGCTGCTCTGGTACACATCTTTATGACTAAAGTCATTTTTGTCTTCCTTTCCTCAAACATAATGATAAAAATCCTAAATATATTTCTTATTCTTCGACCCCTTTCACTAAGTTGCCTCTGCTTTCCGTGTGCTGAATACAAACTTGTTATTCAGGGTTTTTCGTTTGTGCATCAAAAAGAGAAACATACCAGAAGTTGACAAAAACAAAATGTTTCTCCCCATGTGTGAATGCTCCCGTTTCTGTCTGTGTGTGTGTGTGAACGTGTGACTCTGCGGACCATCCACTTTTCAGGAACACAATGATGGGAGTAAGCACAGGGATGAACCAGGCCCTCATTGGGAGCAATCCCCTGGCTACCATGCAAGGTGTGTGTGCATGAGTAGTGTGTGTGTGGTTGCGTGTGTGCGTGTGTGTGTGTGTGTGTGTGCGTGCGTGCATGCAGACTGTCCCCTTTGGCCGTGCGAGTCCTGCCAGGTCTTCATCTCTTAAAGCCCACTTCCCATTTCACCCGCCGTCATCCATTCTGTCTAAAATGAATTTTCTTTGCAAAGCTTCAGTTTGCCAAAAGCGAGCTGGTGTTCAACCCCCCCCCGCCCCCCCACAACCCCCCCAACCCCGCCTCCTACTCTTCAAACTTTTTGAATCGCTCAGTATGATGAAAGATTCAATTTGATTCTCGTACAATAGCCTGCCATTATCAAGAGAGTGACAACGGCCGCTCATGGCGGAGCTTAGGAGGCCGAGTCAGCTCGCAGGCTCAATCCCCCCCCCCACACCCCTCCCACCCCCCCTTCTCTATAGCGAGGCCTGTTGGCTAAATAGACAGGCTTCACTCAAAATTTGAAAGAGATGATCTGCTGCCAAATCAATTAAGCATCACAAAATAAGCTCAGCTTTGAATCCTTCACGTGCTCCTTCCCCCTGTAGCATCAATTCAGACCTCAGCCTCCTGTTTCTCCTGTCTCCTGTTTGCCGCCATTCAGCGGCGGCGGCGGCGGCGTCCTTCAGGCCATGTGTTGATGAGAAGGATACAGCCTGTTATGGAAACTGCAGCTCTGGCACTGTCGGCTCTGATGGAGTTATATTGGGCTGAAGGAGGGGGAAGAAAGAAGATGAAGTGTTGGCGTGAGAGCGGTTCAGGTGTCGGCGTCCCTCCGGGGCCACACATGCTATGAATGTTTACACCTGTAATGGATGAAAGGGTTTAATATTACGCTGGAATCCCCCCCCAAAAAAAGTTGGCAGGTGTCACTCTGCCGCGGCGGAGTTTGGACTGATGGACGGGTTATTCTCAGGAAAAAGAAACTTCCCCCTGTGCCGGAATGTGTCTCGGTGCATCGTAATGTCCCGCCGGCTCAAATATCCTGCTTTACCGGCAATTAATAGTTTTTCTGGTGTGCCACCGACGGCCGGCTGCAGCAGACACGGGGGGAGGCAGGAATCCTCCAACCCCTTTAATGTCACATGGTTTCCACTTCGTGTGTTCCACTTTTTGTCAACCTCAAATCCTATTTATCACCGTGGCAACGTCCAGATTGTGGATAATTACGACTGTAACACACTTGTATATTTTGGCACACTGAACCACGTCACTAACTCATTAAGATAATGTATTTCTGTTTGAGTCATCCAGTCATTCATTTATTCATTTATTCATACCCATGCATGTGCAGTAAATGACCTTCTTTACCCATACGATGATGATGATGATGATGATGATAATAATGATCTGTGTCTTGATTGTCATCACACAAAAAGGATGACACAAATGTACACAAAGACAAAGATTGAAAAAGTATTGATTTAAAAACAAAGAGGATAGATAGATAGATAGATAGATAGATAGATAGATAGATAGATAGATAGATAGAATGGATTCTTCCATTCACTAAAATTAATTGTCCATCATGATGGTTTGACTTCACTCTCAAATGAAATTAATTTCCACCCGTAGACAAATCTGGCCAACAGACAATCAGCAAATCCACTTATTTTACCCAAAGCGAGAGAAAAGGAATCGTGTCACAGGATTAAAAAAGACCATTTAAATCTGGTTTTTGATCATTTACACGTTTGAGTCACGAATTTCTTTTAACGCTTTAAATTGCAAAAATGTCTTAGAGTTTCATGGATGGACGCTTTAATTTGAATTGTGAAGTCGTCGGTCATCAAGTCGCACCGATAGACAAAGTGTTGATTTGGGTAAATTGATCTTTTTACACTCCGAGGTTCTTCACAATCGCTTCCCTCAGCGATTCTTCACTCAGTCGTCTTCATCCTGTTCCAGATGTTTTCTCTGTTCACTGACGGTCTCCTTCTCTCCCTTCGCCCTGCTGTTTCCCTCCATCCCTCCGTTTCCTCCCTCCCCTCCCCACGCAGCCCTGGCGGCCAGCGGCGGCCAGCTGCCCCTCTCAGGCCTGGAGGGGGGGGCGGGTCACTTGCTCCTGGGGGGGCACGGTGTCCCCGCCTCTCTCCGCCCTTCCCTCTTCCTCAACCGCCACACCCTCCTGCCCATGGTGACGGGCTCCATGGCCACGACCTCCTCTCCGGCCATGGGGCTGGTCAGCAGCAGCAGCAGCGGCGGCGGGGGGGGGGTCGGCGGCCCGAGGCCCCCCTTCTCCCAGTCGCCGCCCGCCGGCACCAGCAACCTCATGAGCCCGACCTCGTGCCCGGAGGAGTCTCCTTGTTCGAGCCCCGCCTCTTTCTGTTCCTTCAGCGAAGCCTCGCCGCCGCCTCTGGGGGGGGCTATGGCCGAGTGACCCCCGACTGACCACCAAAGCATCGCATCGGAGGAGGAGGAGGAAGAGGAAGAGGAGGAGGAGGAGGAGGAGGAGGAAGCGTTCAAGGAGCTTTATGAATCTAAAATTTACAACCTCGCCTTTCAACCAAAGCCATCTCTCCGTCGGATCCATCCCGGTTTCTCTGCGTCGCCCCTCTGAAGTCTCCCGAAGCCAAAAATACACTCACGATGAGGGGAGGAGGCGAAGAGAGGGAGGATGGAGAGGACGGAGAGAAATGCAGAACGGAGGAGGGGGAATCTGAAACCAAATAATGATCTACGTCCGGAGAGAGAGAGGGGGGGCCGCGGAGGAGTGCGTCCTCTCGTTTTTATTCCGCCCGTTGTG